>NC_080042.1:4110749-4277475 GCF_012489685.1 Lotus japonicus
GATGACCTATCCTGGCTAATCCCTTACATGAAGCAGACCCCTTAAACCAACAAGTCCAACCTGACCAAGTTCTTCAAGAGCCCATTCAACCAGAACCAGAAAACTCTGTGTCTAACCACTCTTCGGTTAGATCACCTCATCCTCAGGTTGAAACCTCTGAACCACACCTTGGAGCCTCTGATTCACATGTCCAAACTTTTGACATTGGCTCTCCTCAAGGTGCCTCTGAGGCAAATAGCAGCAACCACCCAACCTCTCCTGATACCAACCTCTCCATGTTCCCTACACATACCTAAGACCAACCTCTCTCTCTGAGTGCATCAGTGTTTTTAATCATGAAGCTTCACTGATGATTCGCAACGTCAAAGGTCATACTGATCTGAGTGAGGATCCTGACTCTGTTGCTGAAGAATGGAATCGTCTGAGTACTTGGTTAGTTGCTCTGGTTCCTGCTATGATGAGTCATATCATTGCTGAAAGGGATCAAAGGATTGAGGCTGCTAAGTTACTTGAAGGGTGGCTCTGCATGAACAACAGCAAAGAACTAAGTTACTTGAAGCTGTTGAAGAGGCCAGAAGAAAGAAAGAGCAAGCAGAAGAAGCTGCACGTCAAGCTGCTGTACAAGCTGAAAATGCAAGATTAGAGGCTGAGAAACTTGAAGCTGAAGCTGAAGCTCTTCGATGTCAAGCACTTGCACCAGTGGTCTTTACTCCTGCTGCTTCTGATTCCACTCCAGATCATCAACCTGCTCAGAATGTTCCCTCTAGCTCTGCACAGCCAAGTTCCTCCAGACTTGACATCTTGGAACATCGTCTCAATACTCATGAGACTCTGCTGATGGACATGAAGCATATTCTTCAAGAACTTCTGCGTCGCTCTGACAAACCCTAGTCTTAGGATTTCTTTCGTTTTCCCTCTTAAATTTAGTTTTTTTTTTATTCTACTTTATTTTGTTTTATTTGCATTATTTGCTATGTTTTGCTTACTCGTCGTTTATCATTGCATATATGTATATATGACATTGTTGTTTGCAAAAATTTTCTTTATTCATATCTATTATGCTTTTACATCATACATTTCTATTTCCCTATAATCTAGAATGGAGGATCCTTCCTCATTCTTCTGCACTCCCGGCGTTGTTCTGCTCTTTTCTTTTCCAGCCGTTCAAGCGCATACTCTATGTTGCTCAGCTTGATGCTAAGCTCGGTTCTCTCCAGACTATCTTCTATAGTCTTGAGTCTTCCTTCGACTGAATCTCTTTCTTCTAGCAAATTCAGTTCCAGCTGGCTGAGTTCCTCCACTTCCTTCACGAAGCCCAGGAATTCTTTCAGGTCCTTTTCCAGCTCTGGACAAAGGTCCTCTTCAAGCAGTGTCGTCGTCAGCTCATGTATTGTTCGTGTACCATCAGGGTGCCGAATGTTCAGGAACATGTCTTCCTCGAAGGCTTTCCTTTTGAGCTCTTCCAGTGCAACCATGTATGAAGCCATATTCTCTTAATTGGTATTGATCGAGTTGTGAAGCTTACCCTCTTCTCCATCGCTTTATATAGGCTTCATTCTCTCTCTGAAAGTTAATACTCCTACAGTTTCTCGAGGTTCAGTCCTTGGTAACTGAAGCTTCTCTTTACTCCCTTAGCCGGTGGTAAACGTTCTTCTTTTGCATTAACTCCTCTCTTTAATTCGCCTAACTCTGATTCATCCATCGTTTTATTCTTTTTGAAACTTAGACCTTCTCTAAGGGGGAGTACCTTGTACTTCAAACTAAGTGTTCCACACCCCAAGCTTTTTGCTTATGACAAAAAGGGGGAGTACAACCTAGTTTTTGATGTGTAAGATGTGTTAGTGTGATTTATTTTTCTTTTGGAGAATTTAAGAGTTCCACCTTTATGACCATAGATGTGTCACTGGGCAAATACAAGGAATACATTTCACTTCTTCTGAAGTGATTTTAGTTTGACTCTGATACCCAAGACTCTGATACCTTGTCTGTTGACTCTGAATACTTATGCGCTCTGATTATTCTATTTCATCTATGTCATAAGTTTTTCACTCTGAACTCCTATTTTATTTAGCTCAGAATCTAGACTTTACTAACGTTTTCATCAAGTATTAGATTCAGGGGGAGCTAAGCTCAGAATCAAGTAGTGACTTGAATTCAGAATGAGCAAGATAAACTATTCACATCAGGATAAGTCTTATTCTATATCTCTAAACTCTGAGTGAATTCAGTTTATTGTTTAAGAATTGTTCATCAAAAATCTTAGTTTTGTCATCATCAAAAAGGGGGAGATTGTAAGATCAAGTTTTGATCTAGTAGTACAACTCTATGTTTTGATGATTACAAGTTAACCTTTTGATATGAACAATTATGGTACTCTAACGTGTTTTTCTGAGTGTGCTATTTACAGGCTCTGACCTCTATTTTATCTCACACAAATCAGAAGCACTGTGCTTAAAGAGTGACCCAAGCATCGCTTTCGCATTGTCCATGTTCAGTCTGAATAGTTGAAAAGCTTCAGAAGATCTGAAGTAAATCAAGCTCTGATAAGGACTCAGCTCACTTGAAGCTCTAACGATCCAGAAGATCTGACAACCAAGAGACTCTGAAGGCTCAGAGGCTCTGAAGGTGTAGAAGACTCTGACGATCCAGACTCTGAAGAGTGAAGACTCTGAAGTCCAGAAGCAACTGGCTCTGAAGACCATGTACTGATCCTCTGAAGTGAAGATCAGAAGGTACAACAGTCAGAGGATCCAAGCTTCCCTCTGACTCTGATCAATCAGCTTCACAAGTTCCAACACGAAGCGCTCCTCTGATTAGAAGTCTACGAGGTTAAGGTCAAGTCACTATCCAAAGTACAAAAGCAAAGTGTACTATCCTGACGACCTACCTAACATCCTCAGCCACAGCAGAAGCTGGAATTTCCAGAACTGCCCTCCAACGGTAGCATTTCCATGCAACGTTCAACCCTAATCCTTGGAGTATAAATAGAGGCTGAAGATTGAAAGAAGCGGCTAGAAGCATTCACACACGCGCAAGAAATATTCAAATCCTTCTAAGCTTTCTTTCATCTTGAAATTCATTGTGTTTACTATAAGCTTTTTAGAAGCACTTTCTTTGTAAACAAGAACTTCATATACAGTTGTATAGTTTGCCTTTAGGAGATCAAGGTTGATCGGATCCTAGAGAAGACTAAGAGAGTGAATCTTAGTGTGAGCTAAGTCAGTGTATTGTTAGACATTTGTAGGTTTCAAGTGCAGTTGTAACACATACCTGATTAGTGGATTGCCTTCATTCTAAGAAGGAAGAAATCACCTTAACGGGTGGACTGGATTAGCTTGAGTGATTTATCAAGTGAACCAGGATAAAATCCTTGTGTGCTTTTCTATCTCTTATCTTTAGCACATAGTTTGTTTCGAAAGATTTGCCAAAATCTTTAAGGTGGAAGTTTTATCTTGAAAACGTTATTCAAACCCCCCCCCCCTTTCTACCGTTTTTCATACCTTCAGACTACCTTATATTCCCAGGGTCATCATCTTCATCAAACATTATTGAAAATAAAAATACAGATTACAATTTCACTTTTCATTATAAGGTGAAAAGCATTGGGTTCAAAGACGTGTTTCACGATCATCAAAATAGTAATCTCAGGTCCCTTAATCTATTCCAAATCTCGTTCGTAAATATAATAAGTAAAGAACTTGCGTCGACTCAAGCTTAATTGTAAACAAAGAAGAACTCATAGACTAAAAGCTATGTCCATACATAAACTCTGAACTCAAATATAACCAAGCATGCCTAAGAAAGACATAATCAAACTGGTAACAAGGCTCTAGAAAGCTCCAAGACAATGCTCCAACACTAAGCTCAGAGAAAAATAACTTAAAAACTAAGACAAAGTAGTGTATGATAAGATATAACTCAAATACCAATGATAGAAACCGAATTTGATAATTATAGGAAAAATTACTGACAGGTCACGCATGAGCGTAGGTATGCACGCTCGTGCGTGGCTAATAAACCTTCTGATGCACGTCCAATGACTATATCTGCGCATGAGCGTGGCTCAATGCGCGCTCATGCGTGGGGTGCTGACAACTTTGACCTCTTTTCGAAGAATGTGTCATGTGGATTCATTAACTGGCGGATCCAGCTGAAATGTTTATATGTTATTCACAACATATAGATCTCTAATTTGACCAGTCAGATAGTCAAGAAAATATATATGTTATGAGAACCATCCCACACAATTAGCAGCTCCTCTTGAACTTCCATCAGCTCAAGTTCTTGTCTTCAATGCAATTAAGGATCATTGTTGGCCTTTATTCCCATCAAAACAAGTTCTGAAACCTCTCTTCGGCTTTTACCCTTTATAAACCTTTGCTATTCCTTGATCAAAATATTCCAAGACATCCCTTCACAAGCAATAAATGTAGGGTTGCACACTACATGAACTACCAAGCCTATCTTGTAATCACAAAACATAATAATGCACATCAAGCCATGGAAGTTCATATCACATTTAGCTCATAAAAATTACCAATTATGGTCTCATTTGCTCTAGCAGTCTAGACCTGGGACTAAAACCAAAACGACTCAAACCTAAGGACTAAAAGGGCAATAAACTACTAAAATTAAATAAAGATGTTGAAAACATAAAATGACACAACTAAGACTAAAAACACTAAATGAGACTGAAATAGATAAAAAGAGCGAAAATAAATAAAATAAGACAGTAAAAAATACCTTATATTCCTAGGGTTGTAAGACCTGGATTTTCATAACAAGTTAGTTTCCGACTCACGCGTAGAATCAGTGTAAGCGTGACAGGGGTTTGATATTTGAGAAAGATTAATGAAGAAGAAAGTTCAGGAATTGCTTGAGGAATGTTGCGTAGTTGCTTCCGGAGTTAGCGCGAGTCATCTGCACACCTGCTTTATGGCGAGCGTGTCCAGAATAGGCTAATTTCGCTTTAGAGCAACGTTTTAAGTGAGATTTCGAATCCTTGGAAAATTTAAAGATTCCCTTTATTTTTCCTTCGACCAGCATTTCATTTCGGAACTCTGGACTGTACGCACGATCGGTTTCACTTTTCGGATGTCCGCCGACGCTAATTTCTTTGCTTCGAAACCCTAGATTCGAGCGATGGATGAAGACATTTTCTTTTCGGGACTTCTAACGAAGTTTTCGTCCGCGATGCCAGATTTGTTTCGATATTTCCAATCTTTCTTCAGAAGGAAGTTTTGTCGTTTGACCATCACAGCAAAAAGTAGTTTTTCGGGACAGATTAACTTACACCGTTTTTTGGATTTTAGATATCGTTTTTCCCAAATGTCTGAGATTTGTTTTGAGTTCTGGAATTCTGACGCCAGAATCTCTCTTAGAATTCATCGGTGAACGTGCTGCAAAAATCGGAATCGCGAAATTTTCATTTTCCCGCGATTTCACCTGCCTATAAATAGCTCGAAAAAGCAAAATATCTCATTTTCTTTCCATTCAAGGGCCGCGAGTTTAGGGGGAGAGGAGGAGAAGATTTTTTTCGCTAAAACTTGACCGATCTTCGTGCAGTTCGTGCAGTTCGACTTATGCTTTGTGTTGATATTGATTATGATGATAAACTGATGTTATGATGTTTTTCCATAGCTTGTGATATTGTTGGATTGTGCGTTTTGACGCGATTTCGGAGTGGGGATCCTCTGAACTGGTTAAAGTTGGTGTTTCGGGTTGGATGAACAACCCTAGGCAAGTCCAAATGTGGGGTTTGAGACTTAGCCATATGTTGGAATTCTTAGACTTTCCCAGGAAAATGTATTTTGGGTGGTTGATCTTTGAGAACTTAGAATGATAGAGCTTTGATAAACTAAAGACTTGGGAAACTTAGACTTTGAGAAATAAACTCATAACCTGACTAATGTGAATTGAAATCATTTTCATTAACGTTTAAGCATAGGAAAACACAAGGGGAAAATATTTACGAAAGACGGGGAAAAGTCAACTTTTGTTGTGGGTTTTGGAATTGGGGAAAGCCACTGAGGTGAGCTAAGGTGATGATTGAAAGTCACCGAGTACTTTACGTACTCTTGTTGTTGGAGTTGTGTTGTATTGACCGACACTAGACCCTTGTGTACTCTTGTGGGTGGAGTTGTGTTGTATTGACCGACACTAACTCCGAGTCGTGTTGTATTGACCGACACTGACTCTGGCTTTGATTGTGGGTTCTATTGTGGTGGGAGTTGTGTTGTATTGACCGACACTTACTCCGAGTTGTGTTGTATTGACCGACACTAACTCTTGGGTTGTTTTGAGTTTGGGTTTGAGCTAAACACTTGTGTGGGAGGACGATTCGATGTTTGGCTAACCATATTGCATCAATCGGGTGAATAACGGGAATGGTTCACCTGTGCATTTCATGGTGAATAACGGGAATGGTTCACCTTGCATTAATGATGAATAACGGGAATGGTTCATCATATGGTGAATAACGGGAATGGTTCACCAAGGATGAATAACGGGAATGGTTCATCCAGGATGAATAACGGGAATGGTTCATCCATAGTGAAGAACGGGAATGCTTCACTTGTGGCGAACGGGAACGCGTCACAAATCCGGATCATATTGTGCATTTCACGCATACATTCATTCTGACTTGAATTGTGTGCTGTTTGTTTATTGAAGCATTGTTAGAGCCATAACATGCTAGGATTATCTATATGTTATATAACAACATATATATCTATACCCCTTATCACATGTTGGTTGTATATCTACTTTATTCCGTGAGTTGACCCTAGCGCCTTGGCTTTGGTTTCATGTTTGTGTTTGGGCGGTCGGCCTGCTGCCAGATGTCGACGGTGGGTTGGGTTTCGACGGTCTCTCTCTCGGGGGGGATCAGGTTTGAGTTGGAGGACCGGACTGACGAACGTGGACGTCTGACGAAAGGAGTTTTACAACGCATGGAGCTGAGCTTCAACTTGCCGTCTTCAGTTCGCCGAGGACTCGGTTATGGGAGCAGTTATGGGTTGGTAGAGTTAGGCAGGCGTCATATTTGTGTAGAGCTCTGATTCGTTTTGCTTTTGGGACAGGGTAGGTTCCCGACGCATGGCTTTTGTGTGGTTCTCTTACTGAGGGATCACAGTGAGTCAGTCGGACCATAGGGGTATTTGCTTAGGCCATTTTGAGGCCGACTTTCTCCTAGTGGGTCGTAATGACAAACTATCTCACTCACACTTCTGGATCTATAACTATTTGCCTAGGGGCACACTACTTTGGAGTCACTGCGAGTGCGCGTGACGTGGGAGTGCAGCTGAGGCTGTACATGTTTATATTTGATGTATATTGGTTAGTTTAGTGGTTGGGTTATGTCTTTACTTTCTATTGCTTTATTTAAAAGGAATCAAACGAAAAAAAATTACCTGTTTTCCGCGTAGAGTTTATTTTTGGTTACTAAGGTGACACCCGAAAATCGGGGTGTTACATTATGGTATCAGAGCTTAGTCGAGTCTTTTGGGAGTCTTTGGGGAATAGGTCTTCTATGCTAGGTTGTGTGACTCTGCAAGGAGTGAAAATTGATTGTCTGCAGAGCGATTTTCGCTCTAATTGCTTGCGTTACTACTTAATCGGATTGAGTGGGTTGTCTAGTGCTACCTTATGGTTAGTACTAATTGGACGTATGATGGGACATAGGATGGTGGACCTTAACCGGATGGCGGAGGTAATAGCTACACTGATCGAGGCAATGATGAACCAGGCTGCGGAAGACGCTTATATGCGCGCTGAAGAGGCTGCACATGAGCATCATCAACGACTGATGCCGACGGCAATGTATCAACAAAGAGGAATGAACCGAACAGGAGCTGGGGGACCAATGAGGTCAGGATCTCAAGGCTACAACAGAAGGGAGAGCTACCATCAGTGGGGACCGTATCAGCGTTCCGGTGGAAGAGATCTTATCTCAAGAGCGTACAAACCAACAACTGTTGATACTGGAGGGAAGCCAGTTGGTGACAAAGGTGTGACATGTTTTCGTTGCGGAAGGTTTGGGCATTTTGCTAACAAGTGCTCAGTGATTGGACGAAGATGCTTCAAGTGTGACCGAGAGGGGCATCTAGCTGTGAACTGCAAGACACTCCTAGATGGAACGTCGGACGGTAAGATGAAAGGGAATGATGCTACCGGAGGGACAGGAAACAAGACTTCGGGGAAAACAGTGACGTGTTACAGGTGCAGGGAAGTGGGGCACTATGCCAGTAGGTGCAAGATCAAGGGAAGTCTATGCTTCAATTGCAACCAACCGGGACATATCTCCAGAGATTGCAAGGCACCCAAGGGCGAATCATCAGGGAATGTTGGGAAAGGAAAACAACTTGCTGCAGAGGAAGAGGTTTACACCAAGGAGGGGGCAAGAGCTGAGGAGTTGAACGAGGAAGAACGTGGGAACGATGGTAATATTTTAACTGCGTTCTTATTCTAGAATAACTTACTCCTTTATCTTCGAAACGAGTGTGACGCGCCTAACTTGTATTTACTACTTAGACTATGATCTTATGATTATTATTCCCAGTAGGACCTTATTCGAAGTTCTCGTGATTTAACTATAGAGGTTACACGAGGTCTAGAATAACACGCTGAGCTAAGGAGTTGTTTTACCGATGCGTCGATAAGGAAGCTAGGATCTCAGGGAAATTCCTTATGGGTACGATACGTAGGATTTTAGGGCGTTTAGTTCTGAAGCGGAGTCGTCAAGGATCTAAAGGGTAGGAGAGACTCAGATGTGCATGGTATTCCAAAGATTCGAGATTTTTGCTGATGTGTTTTGAAGACGTACCTGGACTACCGCCTGTACGCGATGTAGAGCTTGTGATCGACATTGTACCCGGAACCGGACCGATTTCGATTGCACCTTACCGTATGGCACCTGCGGAGTTAGTAGAGTTGAAATCTCAGTTGGAGGATCTTTCGGCAAAAGGATTCATTCGACCAAGTGTTTCACCGTGGGGAGCGCCAGTACTTTTGGTCAAGAAGAAAGACGGAAAGTCGAGATTGTGGGTGGATTATCGACAATTGAACAAGGCGACGATCAAGAACAGATACCCGTTGCCGAGGATAGATGATTTGATGGATCAATTATGAGGGGCTGCCGTATTTTCCAAGATAGACTTGAAGTCAGGCTATCATCAGATCAGAGTGAAGACTGAGGATATACCAAAGACTGCTTTCAGAACACGTTACGGACACTATGAGTACCTAGTGGTGCCGTTTGGAGTGACGGATGTACCTGCCGTTTTCATGGATTACATGAACCGCATCTTTCATGAATTCTCAGATCGGTTTGTGGTGGTGTTTATTGATGACGTATTAATATATTCGAAGGACGCGAAGGAACACGAAGGACATTTGCGCCAAGTTTTACAAGTGTGAGAGAGAAAAAGTTGTATGCGAACCCTTCCAAGTGTGAATTCTAGCTGGAGGAAGTCAATTCCTTAGGTCATGTTATCTCAAAGGAAGGCATAGCTGTGGATCTGGCGAAAGTGGAGACTGTTTTGGCTTGGGAGCAACCGAAGACAGTGACAGAAATCAGAAGTTTTGTGGGTTTAGCTGGATATTATAGACGCTTCATTGAGGGATTTGCCAAGATTGTTGGACCTTTGACGAGGAAGGATCAACCTTTTGCATGGACTGAGGCGTGTGAATCAAGTTTTCAGACACTGAAGGAACTGTTGACGACGTCACCTGTGCTTATTTTGCCACAACCGGAGGAACCTTATGAAGTTTATTGTGATGCTTCATATCAAGGCTTGGGATGTAATGTCTGGATATTTGTGACTACTTGAGGATAGGAACTCATTGTCTGTTCCAGTGGGTTTTTCTAAATTTCCACCTTCGATGTATTAGGCCTGATCAACCTAATATTGAGGGGGTGATATTCGGAATCACAGCTGGTCATGGACTTTGATAGAAGGATGTGTAAGATGAATTTGAGTTGACCGAGGATTAGTCGGGTTCGAGAGGAAAGTTCGTGTTAAGTAATTGATTTCCCCTTGGAAAGGAGTTGTAGTTTTAAGAAATGAATATTCATTTAAGAAGTGTTGGAGAGTTAAAGGATATTGGTGGTCCAAACTTAGTGAAGGTTTAGATTTTAAGCCAATTGATTTTATCCCAAACGCGTGAGACATGAAGTCTTGTCAGGTTTTGATCGAGAGACTAAGTATTGGATTGATGGGAGGATGATTAAGTTACATAAAGGAAAGTGTTAGTATTAAGATGAATAGTTGAGGTTGTTATATTTGGACAAGTTTCGTAGAGTTTAAGGGTCAATGGAACTTTGTTATGGATTTCGGTGATGCATCTTAGGGTTAGCAAGTGAATGTTGCCAAGTTGAATGAGAATCCTAGGGCTAAGGCTGACCTAGTGGGCTGAGATTCATGTACACGTAAGAGATTTAGTGGTGTTAGAGGTTACGATAGAAGTTAAATCTCAGAAGGTTGAAGGATCGGATGATAAAATGACTAGTTAAGACCCTTGAGGTATAGTTATGATGTAATCTTCTAGAGGATAAGTCTCGATTTCTGCAAAGTGTTAGGGATTTCAGTAAGTGTAAATTGGTTGGAGTGAGGAAAGTCTTGAGGACGAAGACGATAACAATGGATTGTTAGATATTAAGAGGAGGATTATCTTATAAGTTGTTGATAAATTGATGTTGAAGGGGATAAGATTAGTGAAGGACAAGAAATAAGGACATAAGTCTAGTTTTAATTCGAATAGTGACTAAGTAGAAGTTTGATTTCATGGTGCGAGTGACGATAGTTACGAAGTTGGATGTGACGTTAATGGACTATTAGATTCCAACGCAATATTTCGTCTAGGAGTTATCGAATGGACAAGTGGAGTTTTGGACTGTAGATGAAGATCACGAGGACAAGTTGAGTATTAACTTTGAAATGGCAGAGATGTACCGAGTTTAAGAAGAATTTCGGACGACCGAGAGTAAAGAAGCAAGTGGCTAAGATTGTGCGACTGCACGGAGTGCCAACCGTTATCATTTCACGCGGAGATTCGACGCAAGTGATCGAGCCAAACGACATGCAGTTGAATGATGGTTTGTCTTTTGAGGCGCCGACAGTTAGCAGAGGGGATAGAAGAGTGAAACAGTTAAGGGGAAAACAGCTTGCTTAAGTAAAGGTTATGAGGAACAATGACACGGGCAACGCTACATGGGAATTGGAAGGTAAGATCAAGGAACTGTATCCCGGACTTTTAGCAGAACTCTGAGTTTCGAGGAAGAAACTTTCTTTTTGGAGGGGAGTATTGTAAGACCTGGATTTTCAGAACAAGTTAGTTTCCGACTCACGCGTAGAATCAGTGTAAGCGTGACAGGGGTTTGATATTTGAGAAAGATTAATGAAGAAGAAAGTTCAGGAATTGCTTGAGGAATGTTGCGTAGTTGCTTCCGGAGTTAGCGCGAGTCATCTAGACACCTGCTTTATGGCGAGCGTGTCCAGAATAGGCTAATTTCGCTTTAGAGCAACGTTTTAAGTGAGATTTCGAATCCTTGGAAAATTTAAAGATTCCCTTTATTTTTCCTTCGATCAGCGTTTCATTTCGGAACTCTGGACTGTACGCACGATAGGTTTCACTTTTCGGATGTCCGCCGACGCTAATTTCTTTGCTTTGAAACCCTAGATTCGAGCGATGGATGAAGACTTTTTCTTTTCGGGACTTCTAACGAAGTTTCCGTTCGCGTTGCCAGATTTTTTTCGACATTTCCAATCTTTCTTCAGAAGGAAGTTTTGTCGTTTGACCATCACAGCAAAAAGTAGTTTTTCGGGACAGATTAACTTACACCGCTTTTGGGATTTTAGATATCGTTTTTCCCAAATGTCTGAGATTTGTTTTGAGTTCTGGAATTCTGACGCCAGAATCTCTCTTAGAATTCATCGGTGAACGTGCTGCAAAAATCGGAATCGCGAAATTTTCATTTTCCCGCGATTTCACCTGCCTATAAATAGCTCGAAAAAGCAAAATATCTCATTTTCTTTCCATTCAAGGCCGCGAGTTTAGGGAGAGGATGAAATAGCTTGATTCTTACCTCTGATTACTGTTTCTACTGCGTTTCTGAAGTCGTTTCTGTGCTCACAGTTTTGAGCTTTTTGTAAAACTATCCGTTTTCTCTGATGTCTTGGTTGGGGTTTGTTCCCTACGTTCCCAAGAGTCTAAAACCTCTGTCAGTAATCGCCGATTGCGATCCAGCTGTCCAGGATCTGAAAAACTGTTTCAAAACCCTTTTTGCGCACATTTCGAAACTTTATTGTCGAAAAGTCGTAATCTGACTTCGTGCCTTTAGGATTTGTTGTCACGGATGTCGTTAGGATCATTGCTGTCAAATTTGTTTTCCGAACTAATAACTTTGAGGTTTTGAGCTTTTATTTTGGACCAAAACGCCCCTGAACGGCCGTATTTTGATCCGTTTGTCCGAAAATTGTTCCGACAGTTTCTTTGCCTTAGTTTTACCCTAAAACTACCTTGTAAACTGATTTGATCGAAGAAAAAGAGCCGAAGCCCTTTTTCCTTTATGGCCGTGAGCTAGTAGTGTTGGGGGGGAGTTTTCGTTTTCGAAAACTTGTCTCTTCGTACTCGATTGTTGTATTCTGAAGCTTTAATGCTTTGTCTATCGTTTATGAGTTGTATTGTGATCGAACTAATCGATTTTGTTTGGATTCTGCTTTGTTTTCTCCGAGGTTCAGTTGAAGGAACTTTGGGTTTTGCAGAGCAATCGTGTGAAGGGAACTTTAACCACGAGGCTGGAGCAGCTCGAGGTTAGGGCAACTTACTTATTAGCTATGACTGTATGATAGGCGTCGAGAAATTCGACTTATGCTTTGTGTTGATATTGATTATGATGATAAACTGATGTTATGATGTTTTTCCATAACTTGTGATGTTGTGATATTGTTGGATTGTGCGTTTTGACGCGATTTCGGAGTGGGGATCCTCTGAACTGGTTAAAGTTGGTGTTTCGGGTTGGATGAACAACCCTAGGCAAGTCCAAATGTGGGGTTTGAGACTTAGCCATATGTTGAAATTCTTAGACTTTCCCCGGAAAATGTATTTTGGGTGGTTGATCTTTGAGAACTTAGAATGATAGAGCTTTGATAAACTAAAGACTTGGGAAACTTAGACTTTGAGAAATAAACTCATAACCTGACTAATGTGAATTGAAATCATTTTTATTAATATTTAAGCATAGGAAAACTGAAGGGGAAAATATTTACGAAAGACGGGGAAAAGTCAACTTTTGTTGTGGGTTTTGGAATTGGGGAAAGCCACTGAGGTGAGCTAAGGTGATGATTGAAAGTCACCGAGTACTTTACGTACTCTTGTTGTTGGAGTTGTGTTGTATTGACTGACACTAGACCCTTGTGTACTCTTGTGGGTGGAGTTGTGTTGTATTGACCGACACTAACTCCGAGTCGTGTTGTATTGACCGACACTGACTCTGGCTTTGATTGTGGGTTCTATTGTGGTGGGAGTTGTGTTGTATTGACCGACACTTACTCCGAGTTGTGTTGTATTGACCGACACTAACTCTTGGGTTGTTTTGAGTTTGGGTTTGAGCTAAACACTTGTGTGGGAGGACGATTCGATGTTTAGCTAACCATATTGCATCAATCGGGTGAATAACGGGAATGGTTCACCTGTGCATTTCATGGTGAATAACGGGAATGGTTCACCTTGCATTAATGATGAATAACGGGAATGGTTCATCATATGGTGAATAACGGGAATGGTTCACCAAGGATGAATAACGGGAATGGTTCATCCAGGATGAATAACGGGAATTGTTCATCCATAGTGAAGAACGGGAATGCTTCACTTGTGGCGAACGGGAACGCGTCACAAATCCGGATCATATTGTGCATTTCACACATACATTCATTCTGACTTGAATTGTGTGCTGTTTGTTTATTGAAGCATTGTTAGAGCCATAACATGCTAGGATTATCTATATGTTATATAACAACATATATATCTATACCCCTTATCACATGTTGGTTGTATATCTACTTTATTCCGTGAGTTGACCCTAGCGCCTTGGCTTTGGTTTCATGTTTGTGTTTGGGCGGTCGGCCTGCTGCCAGATGTCGACGGTGGGTTGGGTTTCGATGGTCTCTCTCTCGGGGGGGATCAGGTTTGAGTTGGAGGACCGGACTGACGAACGTGGACGTCTGACGAAAGGAGTTTTACGACGCATGGAGCTGAGCTTCAACTTGCCGTCTTCAGTTCGCCGAGGACTCGGTTATGGGAGCAGTTATGGGTTGGTAGAGTTAGGCAGGCGTCATATTTGTGTAGAGCTCTGATTCGTTTTGCTTTTGAGACAGGGTAGGTTCCCGACGCATGGCTTTTGTGTGGTTCTCTTACTGAGGGATCACAGTGAGTCAGTCGGACCATAGGGGTCTTTGCTTAGGCCATTTTGAGGCCGACTTTCTCCTAGTGGGTCGTAATGACAAACTTTCTCACTCACACTTCTGGATCTGTAACTATTTGCCTACGGGCACACTACTTTGGAGTCACTGCGAGTGCGCGTGACGTGGGAGTGCAGCTGAGGTTGTACATGTTTATATTTGATGTATATTGGTTAGTTTAGTGGTTGGGTTATGTCTTTACTTTCTATTGCTTTATTTAAAAGGAATCAAACGAAAAAAAATTACCTGTTTTCCGCGTAGAGTTTATTTTTGGTTACTAAGGTGACACCCAGAAATCGGGGTGTTACAAGGGTCATCATCATCTTCATCAAACATTATTGAAAATAAAAATACAGATTACAATTTCACTTTTCATTATAAGGTGAAAAGCACTGGGTTCAAAGATATGTTTCACGAACATCAAAATAGAAAAAGAGATAGGTTGCTTGCATAGGACCCGTTTGGTGGTCAGGATACAATATGATATGTGAACATGATAGCAATAGGATAGGATAAGAGCACGATAGACTCTTATTCTATATGTGGTGCACATGATAAGAACAATATATGATAAGGAAAAATGTACCAAATTCATATTTGAATAAAAAATACATTTAAAAATCGACCATTCTACTAAATTTAATTTTTTTACAGTTTCATGAATGAGTCTATATTTTAAAATAACTAAAATTAATTTAAATTTTATGATTTAGCCTATTTTATTGTTTTGAAGATAGCCTATATTTTAAATAAAAGTATGTAGTTAACCAATAGGTTTTCACTTAGTTGTGACACGATATAATTAACAATAAAAGTTAACTAAATTAAGAATATTATTATTTCAAAAGTACTTTATATTTAAATTATAAATTATTATATAAGTAGATAAATAATTTTAAATAATAAGAGATGAAAATAGAAAATTAGTCTATTACTATTAAAAAATCAATATTTGTAACCAATTGGTTTTCACTTAGTTGTGACACGTGATAAACAATAAAAATATATTATTTCAAAAGTACTGTATATTTAAAGTATTATACAAGTAGATAAATAATTTTAAATAATAGGAGATCGATGAAAATATTAAATTAGTCTATTACTATTAATAAATTAATATTTCTACGTAAGTAGTCTATTTTATTATTTATGAATAATAAATTTATTTATTTTATATTTTAGTTAACTTAATATTTTTATATTTATTAATTAATATTATTATAAATTATAATATTAAAATAAACTAATTTGGAGTTAGGATACTGAAAGAAAATATATAACTGGTATCTTATCCTGTTCTATTCTAGCTCCCACCTCAGGATAACTACATATGATGGATATGATATTGATAGGAGACAAGATAGTGTTATCCTATCCTGCTGGCGCAACCAACAACAGATAACAACAGTATATGATTACTATCCTGTCATATCCTATCATGTCCTGACCACCAAACGAAACCTTAATGTGAAAACAAGAGATAACTTGCATAGTCTGCCAGCTAGTATTTGAAACATGAGAGAGGTAGCTTTGAATTATTTTACTATTATCATTATTAAAAGTAATCTCTGAAATTTGCTTCAATACCTTCGTCTTCCTCTCAATTTTCACACCCATGCGAAAAAAAGTTCAAACATGCCTAGAAATGGTTTGTCTTACTGGTGCATTTAATTTTTCTAAAAATGTTGGGGGAGTTGTGGCTCCCCTATGTCATCAAGAAGGGCTGCCACTATTAGCATAGTCACCGGTCCAGACCAATTAACCATCAATTGTTAGATTTATCTAACGTTTTGTGGGCTACAATTAATTGTTATTTTGTTTGTGAAAAACGGGTTAATTCATAATTCTGACAGGGGTGCATTGGGCTCTTTTATTTGTTATGTGATCTCTTTTAATTGGGCCTGAGCGTCTGTAATCCGATTGATGTGGGTTAAAGTGTGGGCCATAACCCTTGGCCCATAATGGGAAGGGACTAGGGTTATAACATGTTTGGCTAGGTCCCCTCTGTAATCACGACATCAAAAAAAATTGTCTGCTCCACAGCTTGCCCCATTGAGAGTTGTGAAAGGGAGTGTGAGATACAGAGGAAGATCTGGTCATTGAACATTGCAGGTGAATTGAATCAAGGGCAGCAATCTTCTTCTCCAATACCATGTCTTCAACAAGTAAGTGTTGTGTTCTAATTTCATATAATTGCTACATGAAAATTTCCGCTTACATTTGGTATCAGAGCCTTAATTATATGAATTAGGACCCAATTCGTGATTGACGGTATGATTTTAAAATCGATTCACTTTTCAAACATGCGTTTTTCACCGGCCATGATTTCTTTCACCTGCCATGATTTCTTTCTCAAGCGATCTGTATGAATCGAATTATCATACATTATTTGTACATGATTTTGTTTTGTTATGATAGCATCAATTTTACATGACATTGTGAAATAGAAATGAACTCTCCTAAAAATAGTATTGTAGAACGTACACTGAATTTGGATAGTTTAAAAACCGTTTCGGTATATTAGGATTTTGATTATATTATGGTTTTGATGTGTCCAATTTGTTGCCACTGTTATATTGGGGATTTCCTGATTTTAGATGATCATTATGTTTGATTCAAAGAACGTGTATATATATATATATATATTTTATGTGTTCTTATGTGCTCAACCTGTATTAAGCTTATCGAGAAACCAGATAATGAAACCTTCTCTTTTCTTTACCAGTAACAACATTTAACCCAGATTTGTTGTGACCCTTTTAACAATATTATATTGCATATTATATATATATATATATATATATATATATATAATCTATGTATGCAACTAGGGGTGGGAATAGGCCAGGCCGTTCGTAGGGGCCTATGGCCTAGCCTACCACAGGCCCAGGCCAGGCCAGACCAAATTGGTAAATAGCCAAGGCTTAGGCTTTTTGAAAAGCCTATTTAGTTAAAAAGGCCAGGCTCAGGCCATTCAACAAGCCTTGTAAGCCTTACAGGCTAGCCTATTTAAGTAAATATGATTAGTATTTTTTGGTAAATTGTAAATATGATAAGTATAAATATATTTTACCCTTGATGATGTCTATATATTAAAAATTTATAATAATATCTTGATATTATATACTTATTGAGATTTTAGTATATTTAAGCAAATTGACTTATATAACGATTCAAAGTTATAAGTCTTTTTAAAAATAAATATATGACGTATTTAAATATCTTAATATGGCGTGTGATTTTAAATTGGCTCTTCAACTCTAAGAAACCAACATAATCTCGTTTAGTTTCATCACGACCTATTAGCTGATAATATTATAAGTCTGATTGTTGAAAATATTATTTTAGTATAATTTAACCCGTTAGCTTATAAGTTTGATAACTTCTTTACAGATAAATTTATTAACAAACGTAAAACTCTTGTTGTGAAACGGGTCTTTAAACAGGCTACCAGGCCAAGCCAGGCTTTCGGAAGGCCCAGGCCAGGCTCGAAAAAAAGCCTTTGATAGGCCATAGGCCAGGCTCAGGCCTTAAGATTTTTAAACAGGCTAAGCCTATTTAAGTAAAGCCTACCTAGGCCTAGCCTATTCCCACCCCTATATGCAACTTAGTAATCATATAATATCCTCTTAATTGATTATAAATATTTACTTGAACTGTTGAGTACAAAACTGATTGGGAATGCTATATGGTTTGATTTCATGGCTGAGTCATGAATTCTGGGCAAAAGAGAATTTTGATTGTCTCTGATCATTGTGTACAATTTTCCTCCCAAAGGTGGGTTATTGTGTGTAGTGATTGAGGATGGCTATTGGAGGTACATTGGTCTATAAATTTATCTATCTAAAGAAGATAAAATTTTGAACTCAATGTATGCTCACTGAGTAGCTTATTCTTGAGATTTGTGGATGAAGTTATTGGAGGTGTTTTGGTTTAGGGAATCTATCTGTCCAAAGAAGATAGATTTTTGAACCCAATGCATATGCTCATTGAGTAACTCATCTGAGGTTCTGACCTTGGTTGCGACTTGGGTTTGCGCATTCCGCCCAAAGGGGAATACGTAATGATGTTGGCCTCATCATAATAGCTTGTGTTAATTAAAGCTATATCTTGCCTATATTATTTATTTTAATGCATTCCTGTTTTGTCTTAACAGTGAACTTCTCTGTGAATAACTGTTCTGCTTCTATTGAGATCCTGACTGGATCCAATTATAAGAAGTGGAAGCAAGACTTAGAGTTTTCATTAGGGATTGCTGACGTTGATGTGGCGTTGCTTGAGACCAAACCTGTCGTTGATGCACAAAGTACACCTGATGAAAAGGAGAAATTAGCTAAGTGGCAGAGGTCAAACCGCCTCAGTCTGTATGCTATCAAGAGGACCATTTCTGAACATCTGATCAGTGGATTGCCTGAAAAGGATAATGCTAAAGACCTTCTTGCCGCTATAGGAGAAAGGTTCCAGGTATCTGATAACGCTGAATCTGGATGTTTAATGAAACAACTTACTGACATGAAATATGATAACACTGGGGGTGTAAGGGAGTTCATTCTGAAGATGGTTCATGTCCAAACCAAACTGAAAACCCACAACATTGACCTGAATGATAATTACATTGTTTGCCATGCCTTAAACAGCCTACCTCCTGATTTCACACAAATTAAAACTGCCTATAATACTTATGGTGAGAAGTGGTCTATTAATGACCTTATTACTAAGTGTGTGGCTGAGGAAGAGAAACATAAGAAAGAAAAGAGTGAATTAGCCCTTCTGACTTACCATGCTAAACCCCATTCTGGTAAGAGTAATTGGAAAAATAAGAAAAATGCTCCTAGTGCTTCTCATAAAAATCATGATTTGAGGAAACCAGGCAACGGTCAGAATCACAATGTAGGAAGTCCTAATCCTGTTGCTTTCAAGAATCCATCCTGGTGCTTTTGGTGTAAACGAAAGGGGCATAAGAAAGTTGATTGTCGTTCTTTTAAAGCTTGGTTAGAGAACAAAAAGAATACACCAGGAGGTAATCATTTTGCTTTTGTCTGTTTTGAGTCTAACTTAGTTGATGTTCCCTTTAATACCTGGTGGCTTGACAGTGGTTCCACAACCCATATTGCTGTGTCTTTACAGGGGTTCAGAAACCAGAGGAGACCAAGTCTGAGGGAAAGCAAGCTCAGGGTAGGAAATGATCTTGAAGTAGAGGTGGAGCTAGTGGGAGATGTTAGCTTAGTCCTAGGAACTGGTTTTGAACTTGTTTTGAAAGATACATTTTATGTACCTTCTTTTAGGAGGAATTTGATTTCAGTATCTAGTTTGGATAAGCTTGGATTTGATTTTAATATTTCTGGTGGAAAAATAAGTTTGATGTTGAATTCTGAAGTTATTGGCAATGCTATTTTGTTGGATGGTTTATATAGGTTATCTTTGGATTTTGATAATGTTTCCTCATCTTTGAATGTTGAGAGCTCCATTGCCAAAAGGTCTAAAATTAGGGAAAAATCCTCTTTATTGTGGCACAAGCGTTTAGGTCATATCTCTAAGGAGAGAGTTGAAAGATTGATTAGAGATGATGTTTTACCTTCCTTAGATTTTAATGATTTAGGGACTTGTGTGGATTGTATTAGAGGAAAATTTACTAAAACCAAAAAGAAAGGTTCAACTAGAAGTTCAGATCTTTTAGAAATAATTCATACAGATATTAGTGGACCTCTTTCCCCTACTATTTGTGGTAATAAATTGTTTATCACTTTCATTGATGATTTTTCCCGTTATGGCTATCTTTATTTGATTAAGGAAAAATCTGAAGCACTTGAGAAGTTTAAAATTTTTAAAACTGAGGTTGAAAAGCAACTAGGAAAAGTGATTAAGATTGTGAGGTCTGACCGTGGTGGAGAGTATTATGGTAGGTATGATTCTACTGGGCAACATATGGGGCCTTTTGCTAAATACTTGCAAGATTGTGGAATTGTTCCGCAATACACCATGCCTGGTAGTCCTGAACAAAATGGTGTAGCCGAAAGGCGAAACCGCACACTTAAAGATATGATGAGAAGCATGATGAGTAGGAGTAACTTACCAGAATTCTTGTGGGGTGAAGCTTTGAAAACAGCCCTCTATATACTAAACATAGTACCTAGTAAATCAGTTCCAAAAACACCTTTTGAGCTTTGGACCAATAGAAAACCCAGTTTGAACCATTTTCGAGTTTGGGGCTGCCCATCAGAGGTTAAAATATATAATCTTTTTGAGAAAAAGACTGACCCCAAAACTTGTCGTTGTTTTTTCATTGGATATCCAGATCGCGCTAAAGGTTACAGGTTCTTTTGTCCTAATAGTGGTAATAAAATTGTGGAGTCTATGCATGCAAAATTTCTTGAGCTTGATGTAGCCGAGCCTGCCATTGCATCTGATAATACTGATTCTCTTATGCCTGATGTTGTAACTATATCATTGCCTATTTTTAATAATGCTAGCTCATCCACCACTCATGGAGTTTCTACTCCCATTGAGAATGCGACTGAACCACTCTTTGATAATGTGGTTCAACCACTTGTTGAGAATGTGGTTGATCCTCCTGTTCAGGTTGAGGTTGCACAATCTGATGTACCAGTTGAGCAAATTCCTGTTAGAAGGTCAGTTAGACAAAGGCGACCTGCTATCACTAATGATTTTGTGGTTTATCTCAGCGAGGATGCTTATGATATTGGTGATGTTGTTGATCCTAAGAATTATCAAGAAGCTATTACTTGTTCTCAATCTAATATGTGGACAGATGCTATGGATGATGAAATGAAATCCATGGCCAACAATGATGTCTGGGAGCTTGTGGAGTTACCAAGGAATTGTAAGGCGATTGGTTGCAAGTGGATATTCAAAACAAAGAAGGACTCAAAAGGTGAAATTGAAAGATTTAAGGCAAGGCTTGTGGCTAAAGGCTTCACACAGAAAGAAGGAGTTGATTTTAATGAGACATTTTCTCCTGTTTCAACCAAAGATTCTTTTAGAATTATTATGGCTCTTGTAGCCCACTTTGACTTGGAGTTGCATCAGATGGATGTCAAGACAGCTTTTCTGAATGGTAACCTCAGTGAGGAGGTGTACATGCAACAACCTGAGGGTTTTGTGACAAGTGGCAATGAGCACTTGGTTTGTAGATTAAAGAAATCTATTTATGGTTTGAAACAGGCTTCTAGACAATGGTACTTGAAATTTGATGAGGTGGTGACTTCCTTGGGTTTTGAAGAAAATAAAGTTGATCAGTGCATCTATCTTAAGGTCAGTGGGAGCAAATTCATCTTTCTTGTGTTATATGTTGATGATATTTTGCTTGCTAGTAATGACCTTGGTCTACTTCATGAGACCAAACATATGCTGACTAAGTTCTTTGATATGAAAGACCTTGGTGAAGCATCTTTTGTGTTGGGAATTGAAATTCTTAGAGATAGATCACGTGGTCTGCTTGGCTTGTCTCAGAAGGCCTATATTGATAGAGTCCTAGAAAGGTTCAATATGCAAACTTGTAAGCATGGGGATGTTCCAGTTACTAAAGGTGACAAATTCAGTAAAGATCAATGTCCTAAAAATGAGATTGAGCGAGCAGAGATGAAGGGAAAACCCTTTGATAGTGCATTGGGCAGCTTGATGTATGCTCAGGTGTGCACTAGGCCTGACATTGCTTTCATAGTTGGCGTCTTGGGAAGATACCAGTCTAATCCTGGGAATGATCATTGGATTGCTGCTAAGAAAGTAATGAGATACTTGCAGAGAACGAAAGAGCATATGCTTGTATTTAGGAGAGTTGACAATTTGGAAATAGTTGGGTACACTGATTCAGATCTTGCTGGATGCCTTGATGATAGGAAATCTACTTCTGGTTACATTTTCATGCTAGCTGGAGGTGCAATATCCTGGAAAAGTAAGAAGCAAACTCTTGTTGCCTCTTCTACTATGCAAGCAGAGTTCATTGCTTGTTATGCTGCTGCCACACATGCTGTTTGGTTGAGAAATTTGATTACTGGACTTCGTATTGTTGATTCCATTGCTAGACCACTAAAGCTTTACTGTGATAACAGTGCAGCTGTGTTCTACACTAAAAATAATAAAACTACTAGTGGCTCTAAGCACTTGGAATTGAAGTATTTGACAGTTAGAGATCTTGTAAAGAAAAATGACATAATTGTGGAGTACATTGGTACTGATTTCATGCTAGCTGACCCCTTAACCAAGGGACTTAGGCCCATTGTGTTTAATAAACACATTGAGAACATGGGCATTGTGAGTTCATTTGATGTATTTGGTTAGTGGGAGTTTCTTTTTATGTTTTATGTCATTTTCCGTATCATGTTGAATTTTGTTATGAACACTGTAAGTGCAGTGTTGGATTGTCAAGTACTATTTATTTTAAGCAATTGATAATGCAATGAGTTTTGATTATTATTTGCCATTGTTTATTTATATATCAATTGCAAGATTTGAGCTCGGTGTCATTGGGGCCACTATGCCGGTGGTCGACACCAGATTGGAGCTGAGGCACAATTGTAATTTTGAGCTCGGTGTTGTTGGGACCACTATGCCGGTGGTTGACACCAGATTGGAGCTGAGGCATGATGGTTTATAAAACCATACAATTTCTTTGGCTTTAAGGCATTTGAGAGAAATTGTTAGGACTGATAAAGAAAATAGTAGTTTGGCTGTTAGATCACATTGGCATGCTATTTTCTTACCACACTCCACACTGTTGACTAGTTGACGGAGTCGGTGATATTTGTAACCATGGAAGGTTCTATGTCAATAGATGATATAATAATCGCCATGATTCGATATTACTTGGCTTTTGTTGGACGAAGTCGTACTCAGATGCTGCACCTGGAATTATGCGTTTTCTTAAGATGTGGCCACATCTTAAGAGATTAGTTATTAACCCGAGAGTCGTTTTCATACACATGCTTTTGAAAATTAAAATCATACAATTAATTTTGCCCAAGTGGGAGAATGTTAGATTTATCTAACGTTTTGTGGGCTACAATTAATTGTTATTTTGTTTGTGAAAAACGGGTTAATTCATAATTCTGACAGGGGTGCATTGGGCTCTTTTATTTGTTATGTGATCTCTTTTAATTGGGTCTGAGCGTCTGTAATCCGATTGATGTGGGTTAAAGTGTGGGCCATAACCCTTGGCCCATAATGGGAAGGGACTAGGGTTATAACATGTTTGGCTAGGTCCCCTCTGTAATCACGACATCAAAAAAATTTGTCTGCTCCATAGCTTGCCCCATTGAGAGTTGTGAAAGGGAGTGTGAGATACAGAGAAAGATCTGGTCATTGAACATTGCAGGTGAATTGAATCAAGGGCAGCAATCTTCTTCTCCAATACCATGTCTTCAACAAGTAAGTGTTGTGTTCTAATTTCATATAATTGCTACATGAAAATTTCCGCTTACATCAATTTGATCGTTTTTCTCAATATTGGATCGTTTCTATATAAATCTAGTTTCCTTAGTGTACCACATTGATCATAAGTTCGGTTTCCATTCCAACCAGTCGAACTCACCGATCCGACATGCTTGCAGAACCATTTAAAATATTGAGGTGACACCTCATATTCTATTTAATGTGACAAAAATATACATAGGGGTGATGAATTGACAATGACTTAACTCACAATTTACTCTTCATATATTATCATAAATAGATATAACTAAAGATTATCAAGCTTGAAGTATGCTATAAGCCGTCAAAGGTGAAAAGGTGACTCAGTAAAGAAATAAACCAATGGAAGTTTAGAATATTAAGGTCGTGTTTCTCTTTCCACCTCAATAAAATCTCTCAAACCCATATATTTTATTCCCCAAAATGCCCCGAAAAGTATGTGATATGGAGGAGGGGAAGGCCACATCTTGTTTCTTCAAATTTAGTTTCTGAACATAGATTAAATGCTTCCAAAACATGCTTGTGTAGGTAGAGTGAGAATGAGGAGGTGGTGCTGGGAGAGGGGAGGAATTGAGGGTATTTTTGGAAGTTCAAAAAAAAAATTGATGAGTATTTGAGTGGTTGGTAAGGGCCCCTAATTGATGCCTATTGGTCTCAAATAATATGGCAGTTTTTTTACTAAAACTTAGAAACTTCATGCCATATTTTTCAAAAAAAAATTATAGTACGAACTTATATTTTTTATCAAAACCTTTAATACTCATTTTTTTAAGGATAAATTTTTTTTTTGTTTTAACTCAGGTGTGATGAAAGGGCCAAAGTCTTCTATAGAGTGTGGCTCCTACGAATTGAAATTTCAATTTAAGAGTTCAACCTATCATTTAACAAGCAATCGGTATCAATTTTTTTTTAGTACATCGGAAAGATAAATTGCACCCAGCAGGAGTCGATCCATGGACCTCCCCTACCCAACCCATATGTCCCCTAGCTCCTACCACTTGAGCTATCCTACGGGATGCAACCAGCATAAATTGAGTTTACAATGAACTATTGATACTCTTAAAAATATGTTGTTAGCACTTTCTTTAGTACAATGATAGACTTATTGGTTTTATTAATGTTTAATAAAGTATAATATTTAAAACACTCAAACATAAATGATAGCTTACTGTATCTATATCTCAAATAATTGAAACAAACAAATCTTACTCATTAAACACAAACTTGAAGAGCTTAACATCAGTAATACACAGAAGATTAATCTGTTTCCTCCTAAAACGTGCATTTTCCATGGAATATATCTGAGAAAGCATGATGGTTAACAGTAACAACATCTACAGGGCACTCTTTCTCATTTATGCTTGTCTGTCTCTTACCATTTTTGTGCTTGTTTCACATCCTCCCTACCTGAATCACAAGGAAGAGAAAATCCTGGCTGTTCTTTCTGAGATAGATTACCTGTATATTTTGTGCTGTCCAAATTACTATCAGAAAGGTGAAACTGGTAAGTCTAGAGAGCAGTTTAGTACATGATAGATTTTCTCCTGCCATGAAAATTTGAGCTGACACACAGCAATACAACATAGATTCACAATCAGACAAAGCTTACAAGCAACAACTAGAAAACAGAAAGAAAGAGAAAAATGGGAAAAAATGAAATGAAATGAAAAGCCCTGAGCTTGGATATTCAAAATAAATATCAAGACAGAAAGATTTGCACTTCTGGAGGAGCATAGATGATTGAGAACAATTTCTTTTCCAGTGATTCAGTTACTACAAAGACAATGGATACTCTACAGCAGAGAAGAGTTACTGAGAAGTACATTGGTATTCCCATTTTCTCATTTTTGCTTTAGTGAGCCCTTTTTAGATTTCTTCAACTCCCACGGCGGTAGGCAACCTTTATAGTGAGAGTGCAAAAATAAGGAAGACATTGATACTTCCTTATGGGGCATTGAGATTGATGACAAGCAACTGAAGGCAGTTCGTAGCCTCCTTTTTTCACTATCACACCCTTGAAAGTCGGGATCATTCTGAACAGTGGTAGTTTTAAGGGCATCAGGGAGTACGCAATTGCAATAGGAACCTACAAACAAAAAACGATAAGTTAGTCAAGCATGACTAAGAATTTTGAGTGGGTTTGGGGAAACAGTTGACTACAAAAATTAGATGAAGTAACTAAAACCAAATTTGGCTATAAAATAGGGGACTAAAAACTTATTTAAGCCATGATATTAATATATTTTAAGCAGAAATCATCTAGTCAACCATTGTAAGGCTATGCATGTTTAAGTATGTAGGTAGCCAATAAGGGGAAGGAAAGTAAATGGGATGGAAAGGTTTTAATTTCACTAGTTGCTTGGTAGAGGGTGGAAAATCACTGTCAACTAGCTTCGTGCACAAATTTTGTGGGGTGGAAGGCAAAGTTGTTTCACTTCACATGAAATTATCCAACATTTCTGTTGAACCAAGCTATAAAGTATTTCTCACTCCAAATTTTTCATATACTCAAACAACCATAGCCTTAAAAATGAGCCTGCAATTGATGACAGATATTGCATTGTTGCCATCTTTTACATTTTTCATGAAGGACTATCTGTGCATGGCATGAAATAATTGAACGATACTTTCTTCCAAGCTGTGAAACCACAAGTTAAACGCATTTTGAGGTTTCAAATGTTCATATAGAACTGAGTTCTGATGCATTTGCATTGCTTACTGACTCAAAAATGATGCAATCTATAATGAAAGAATGGATTTGGAGTTTTAAAAGACATCATATACCCATTCTTGCGAGACGATTAACCCATTTTGGTATCGAATTCCCTGTCAGCTTGTAACAGATATCATCACAAAAGTGATTGCAATTCTTCACAATCAAGTGATAACTATCACCATAATAATCTGCAGACAGGCGCTCCATGAACTCTCTAATCTGGAAAGGATCTAAGCTAGTAGTTCCCATGAATATTGACTTCCTAAACTTAAAGCCAGGACACTGCCGAGGTTCAACCTCAAAGACACCACTTGTTGGATAGTCATGGGCTCCAAATGCATATTCTACTCCATAAACTGTCAGCACAGTAACTCCATTTTAGCAAATATTCATGAAATACTGAGTAATTTTTTTCTCCACATAAAGCAAAAAGGAAAGTAATCCTCGCAAAAACAAGTGACAGGCAGATGCATAGATATTCAATCTCTCTAAAATATGAAGGTATATCAGTTTAGCCGTTGCTTCTAAATGTGATCAATCATTAATATAAATCTCACTAAAATGTGAAGGTATATCCTTAGATATTCCATCTCACTAAAATATTGAGGGATGAAATACAAAAGCATAAAACGACAACCAAACATTTCCCTGCCTGTGGAGTATAGTACTTGGATCAAAACTTCAGGCACATAGTTTTGTTTCAAAAAAATAAAATGATTTGAATATATTTGAAAAGGACTATACTATTTACTGACCTTCCACCCCAGAGTGGAAAATACCAAGGCCTGCCCAATACATATAGCCATTTACTGTTGTCAAATCATATACATTGAGATAGACAGGTGTATTCCCAGGTTTGTCACCAGCTGATTTCACTTTAGAGAATACGCAAAAGGGGGTGACTGATTTGTCTTTGAGACGAAGACGCACAACTGAGGACCAGCCACTTTTAAATCCTGATTTCATTTTATGAGTGAACTCAGGAAGCATTCAATATCTATGTCCTACCTGCATACTTTTCACAGTCAAACAAATATCATTTACACAAAACACCATGTATCTGACAAAACACCAAAACTGATACACGAATAACAATGGTTAAATACTTCTTTTTTCTTGAACAAATTAACAGTGAAAGAAATTGAATCTCTGCAGCCAAATAGTTTTCTCCTGTAACTCATTACCAATTTTATGTATCTTCAAAAGAAACCATATGACATGCATAGAATTGACATAACTATTGCAATATACTAAGCTGTTTATGAATGGTCATTACATTTTTATACATAGCTTGTTTTAATTTTGCAGGCAAGGAGTGCAGAATTGTCTTGATTCAGTTGATGACACTACAGATCTATTTTTATACAACGTAGGCTTTACTGCTTTATAGAAAATGAAGCAGCAGCATGGCCTTGTCCCCAAGTCTATCATCATTTAATCAAACATCAGGAAAGATCAAACTACAACTTTCTATATTTTATCTAACATAAAAGAAAAGAAAAATCTGTATTTTGTTTCATTGATGTTGTCTCACAAATTTGAGCCTTTCCTGATTCACATGGTGGTGAATCATTTTCCTAGTTTCTTTAACGATGTGATCCCTTATGCTGTTAACAAATGATATTATTGAGACTAATAATAACATTGACAAGAAACTAGTAAAACAGGACCAATGAAGTATACATCAAGGCATGAGAAGGACTACTAGTGGTGATGCGTAAGACACCCAGTGAGCAATTTCATTAGGGCCATGCTAATGAAATTGTGAATATTATGGCATCTAATGTGCCTCTTTTATGAACAACGGAAAATTCTCTTATAGAACCAACACATTAAAAATTAATACACAAAAGCTATCAACTTTAGAGATCGTGCCATGTTTTGCTTCTTTACTCAGAGAAACACCATAGCAACTCTCTCTCATATTTGAAAACCACCATAAGAATATCCACTGTTTTATTGGGCACTCATTTGGATATCAGTAGGCATATCATTAAAACAACAAATCAATTTATTCAGCTAAAGCGCAAAAGGGCAGGCCAGTATCCACAGGTTATGCAGTTCCCTCAATACTTGACATTTCAAGTAATACAGACACCAAATGATTAGTATATAAATTCAATTTTAGCTTTCTTTTTTGGTCTTGAACAAATGTATCCTCCACTTAAGGCAATTCTGATTGAGCCAATTTGCTTTCAGCTACCAACAGTAGAAATGCAACCTAATAGAATTTGGGCAAGGCCAAACTCTAACCAAACGATAGCTTAGAGATGAGGGTTATTTTACCCTTTAAAAGTACCTTAAAAGCCTAGGATTGGACATCTTGACCATGGAGATCAAAAACATCATATTCATTGGAATGCCCTTATCCGCCACTATGCGAAACCACCGAGCAAGTCAGGTCAATTCTTCAATTTCAAATTTGAACAGGTGGCCCAACAATAGTTTAGGATTGGCTCTGATGCCATGTTAGAATTTGGGCAAGGCTTAACTATACCTCTTAAGCTAGCTCAGGTGTGAATATGACCATTATTAGACGTAGGTTTAGGATTGGCTCTGATGCCATGTTAGAATTTAGGCAAGGTCTAACTCTAGCTTAGAGGTTTGGATCACTTAACGCTTTAAATGACCTTAGCAGCCTAGGAGTGGACATATGGAGCGTGGAGATTAAAAACATTGGAATGCTCTTATCCCCATCATGGAACATATCCGGGCAGGTCAGGTCAACTCTGCAATTTCAAATTTCAATGGGTGGCCCAACAATAGATTTAGGATTGACTGTGATACCATGTTAGAATTTAGGCAAGACCTAACTATAGCCCTAAAGTTAGCTCAGATGTGAATAAGGCTTCATGAGTCATATCTCTAGTCAATGTGGGCCTTCAAATATCTCATACTACCTATGTCTTGCTATCTCTTCTATGCTCCGTGTGAACTCCAAGTTAATCTAATAAAAAACATCACTGTCATCCATTTGTTACTCTCAAGTCCCAAGTCTTAAACTGAATCTACATGTCTTCTGGGCTCATCCATCAATCTACCTAAACCATGATATATGAATACTTACCTTTTTGTCAAATCTGAATCTTAACTTGTAACAGAATACAAACAAGAATCAAAAAGTACAACTTCAGCAGTTTCATAGGCATAAACCATAAAGTGAATTTGGAGCGACAGCATGGAGCTGTTGCAAAATGACAGTGAATGATTGCCATGTTACCCTTTTTGAAATAAAAACCACAATTTATTTTAAAAAATATTGATAACCAAGCTCATTAACCCACCCAGATTTCACAGTAAAATGCCATTAAGAATTTTTGTTGCCTTTCAAGGGAAGCACAAATATAATTTATAAAGAGATGGATTCATAACATGTAAACTGTGAAGTTCCAACTTCCAAGCAGAAAAAAGAAATGTCAAACTGAGTAAGATTCACAGGTTGAAGGAGATTTAATAACAAATGAAGATCTAACAGATATCTGAGCACAGCTTTTGTCACAAGAAAGTAATGGGAGAAAAATTAGCAAAATGTGAGGGGAGAGAGAGAGAGAGAGAGGAGAAAAACATCACAGGTCATAGTCATAGATCAGATTGGAAAACCAAGGGAAAAAATTACACAAGGATAACAAGCAAAAGAGTAGCTGATCTTCCACAAGCAAATCAACAATGAGAAAAGAAAATGCATAGAAAATATTCAACTAAATAGAAAAAAAATTGAAAAAGGAAAAGGGGTGGACAAAGTAAACCAATGCAAGAAACATGAACATCAGAAAGAAAGATCCACAACACAAACCTTTTAGTTGCAAAGTGCAGCAAGAAGAAAGAGTGAAGTGAAAAACTCCACCAAAAAGCCATTGTTGGCTCAAGAGAGATGAAGAAGAGAATGGAACAATGTGTGTGCCTGAAACTGAAACTCACACATTGTCTCAGCTCTCCTTTGACTGACAGCGGTGAAGGCTGTGAAGTAGTAAGAAAAGGGTACAGAGTTACAGACACAACCTGCTTTGTCTTTTTTGGTGCCTATGAGGAAAGATAATCATAAATGAACCATTTCTTGTGGAAAATGAGTTTAAGAAAAAGTGAAAAACAAAGCAAAACATGATATTTTGCCACGAAAAAGTGAAAACCGTGAAAGAAAATATGTCTGGATTTGACACTTTGACATTGACTGACACCATGACATTGCGTTGAATGATGATTTACTCTCTTGATTTTTTGGTTTTTCCTTTCATTTTAATACTAACTTATTGGTGTGTGATTTTATAATTTATAATTCTAAGTCTAATCTATTCATTAAACATTACTCATTGCTCCTTAATAATAGCTGGCACTTTCACAAAAAAGAAAGTAATAGCTGGCTTAAACAGCTTGTTGTCTCAAATAGGATATTTGATATGTGTTTAGACTTTTAAAGGTTTGCATTATTTTTCTCGGATACGTGTACCATCATTCATTTATTTTATTTCTATATTTCTCTTCTTATCACATTATATATTTTATCTTTCATTTATCTATTATTTCTCCTTAAACGTCTCTAGTAATTCGCATCATTGGTATACTCCAACTTTATTATTTTTCTTATCAATTGAAATTAAAATTAAAATTGAGTAGATGATTATTTTAACCCTAAACACAATTTTATTCCTGGAAGTAGAAAATAGTCTAAAATAATCTTGAATTCACAAAAGTCGGACAAGTTTGTCTTTTGCCTCACTTCCGTTAGTGGGACTTAGCCAAAAGGTTAATGTGGCACGTTAAGTGCCAAGTAGGCCATCCTACGTGGCTCTATATAAATCTCTCTTAAAAGTTACATCCTTTAATATAGTCCTTACGTTAATATCACGGTGTCTCTCACTATGCTCCTAAACGCTCTCACACCTTTATATTTTTAATTATTTGAATTCTAATTCAGGATATTTGTTAGTGGATTTGTCTTCACCTGAATTATGATTAGTTTATGATTATTTAAAAATAAGCAGGTTTTATGTTAGGTAGACCGTGAGACAAGAGGAGAACCATGGAAGAGAACCCTTGACACTTTTAATATGAATTTCTTTTTTTCTTCATATTTTCTTAGAGTCTTCATGATGCGTGACTAACTGTCTTTTGAATGTTATGATGTAAAAGATGACATGAATCCCAAATTTTATTCTAATAGTTTTTTCCATTATTAATTGGTATTTTCTCTCTACGTCTAATTATATTGTGGTTAATTCCCTCATAGTTGGAGGGCTTAACTTAACTTCACTGAGAGAAGATCAAGTGTATGTAGTTACGAATAATTCGCTCGTGAAGAAGGCTTTAGGAATAATTGTTTCCAACTCATCTAGCTATTGTGAAATGTGAAACGTCTCCTAGGTAATATTCTTGAGCACGTAGCTCAAGTATAGTTTGGCAGTGTAGTTGACACTTGAAGGTATATTCTAGTGGTTATTATTTCTAACACACTCCCTCATGCAAAATCTCATTTTTCCTTGAAACGTGAATAAGCACAGACTCACCTGCCCTGTGTTGAAATTCTACTTTCTATTAGAAGAATTGGGGGCCACAATCGAACTATGGACCGCTTGGTCATAGATGCTCTTATACCATATCAAACAACCTATTATCCAAAAAAACCTTAAGTTGTTGGATAAGGTCACGTGATGAGTTTTATATTATTATTTCTAATAGCTTCATGACATAGAATATAACTAGGTCCCGGAAAAATAGCTCAAGTAGTAAGAGCTAGGGACATAAGAGTTAGGTGGGATGAAGGGTGAAGGATCTAGGGTTCGAACCCTGAGGAGGCCGACTAATTTACTAACATTACTAACACCTTACATTTGCCTATAAAAAAATATAGAATATAACTAGAATTTAACTAGAAAATCATAATGAATTAGTGAAGTTGAATCAAGAGTAACACAAGAAATGGGGGTTTGAATTGTGTCATCCAAAAACTTGGATTTCCAAACGATTGAATGATTTATCATCTTCGTAGGGATTGTTTGATGCAGTGGAATTTTGAGAGTAAGGAAGGAGTCGATGAACACCAACATGTTTATCCTAGTTCATCCCCTGAATGATAGGGCTACATCCAGTCCTTAACTATACCAAGATTTCACTAAGCACAAGTACGGGTGGAAATAGGCCGAGCCAAGCTTTGCGTGGCCTAGGCCTGGCCTGCATTATTTTTTCGTGGCCCAAGTCTGGCCTGTGGCCTATCAATAGGCCAAATTTTGTGGCTTGGCCTGGCCTTTTCTAAGGCCTAGCCTGGCCTACAAGCCTGCTTAAAAGCCTATTTAACAGACAATTTTATCAAAAGAATAGGTTGGCGGGCTAATAAGTCTTTTATATATCATTGCACTTTCTTTTCAAATAAAAAAACTTGTATCATTACATTTCAAAAACTAAATCTGTATCATTGAATATGTCTGGAACGTTTCTAATCTAGGTTAGGGTAGGGACTTAGGGTTTTCTTTTATACTAAACTATACATCGGTTTTAAAAAATCAAATAATATATTATTATATTATATTTATTTATATTATTAATAAAAATAATATATAAATAGGCCGGCCTGTTAGGCCAAATAGGCTTTTTTAATAGTTTGGGCCTGCCCTTTTTAGTTAAACAAGCTTTTAAAAAAGCCTAAGCCTGACCTTTTTAATAAACGAGCCGAGCTGAGCCGAGCCTCTAACGAGTCAAGCCATAGGCCCCTGACGAGCCGTCTGGCTTATTTCCACCCCTAAGCACAAGTATCAAGGACTTCTCCATACAAGTATTCTTGTACATGTCTCTTCCGGCATACCAAGTATTATTTTATCACCGCCACTCCAGGCATCTCAAGTATTCTTTTGCCACTACATCTCTAGATATTAACAAGTATTATTAGGACTTCTCTTTACTAAGTATTATCAGGACTCCTCCTTACAACAAGTTTAGAGGACTTCTCCTTAAAACAATCTTTCTCAATATTATTTTCATCTACAATTGTCTCTTCTAGAAAGAGTGATGGTAGATACAATTAAGTTCATGAATCATAAAGTATTAAAGATGATATTTGACTCTATATGTATACTTTATGTTCTAATACATGAGAAAGTAAGTGAACCATTTGACTTTTAGGAAATCTTGTCTTCATGTTGAAGCAGACGATGTTGAAGATCATTTCTGATTGATGAGCACTAAGGCTTCTTTTCTATTGAGCATCTAGCTTCTTCATTGTGAGCGTGAAGGTTCTTCCTTGGTGAGCACGAAGCTAGTTCTGCAAACCTTCCAATCTTCACTCTATACTCTTGAATCTCTTGTAAAAGAAAGATAGTCGTTGGAGCGTGTTCTTCATAGAGGTGCTAGTTGTTGGATCAAACGGTGCATTGTGTACTTAATTCACATGCGTTGCTGCCATAATACTATTTGATTGTGACCTTTTACCGAAAAAATGTATTTTGTCAGCTTGTAGGTAGCGTAGGTCTAAGCTTCTATCTGTTGGTGTATAGAAATGTGATAGTGACATCATTGTACATCTTGCTCTGATCTTGACTTTGCCAATCTTCTTCAAGAAGCTATTCTGAGCTCTTTTATTATTTGTCTTCAACAATCTTACTTCAGACTTTGCAGCTTTCATCACTTGAAAACCCTTGTTCCACTCAGAAGATCTACTTTGATTGTTTTTCTACTTCTATCGTCTTTCCTTTCTTCAGACGATCATTCTATTTCATTCATTCTTCATGTTGGTCAGTAGGAGTTTAGAGATAAGCTTTGACCAATCACTTGAAGCTTCTTTTCTGGAGATAGATTGTCTTGAAGTGTGTTGCTTGAATGAGTATATGATAATAGGCAAAGACAATGAGCTATATTCCATTTCTCCATTTCTTGTATGAGAGAGAAATATAAAAATTGATATTGTTGTTGTTGTGCTTGTTTCCTTGAGGAACGTGCTTCATAATGTATCACTTGATTTCTTGCACTTGACTTTCTCCTCTAGCTTGTTAGAGATACAACTTCGATTTGAATATGGTGCTCATTCTATGAACATTGCTTCATTCGTTCAGTCATTGAGATAGACGATGAAAGTAGATGTTGAGTGCACTCTTCTCAAACGATATGATTGCTTTGCTTTGCTTCTTCATGAGTTGCTCTGAAGCCTTGATTCTTCTTCACGTAGATGGTCTTGATGCTTTGAATTTATTTGCGTAAACTCTCTTGTAGCTCTGATCATTCTTGTCTTCTCTTGGTCAGACTATGTAGCGTGTTTGACTTTCCTTGCTTGTATTGTCTACCTTTGTTTCTTTGATTTTTCTTCTCTTAGATTGAACGTCTTTTTGCATAGTCTTGTGCTTTGAATATCATACGATGAGGGATGTGAATCATAAGTGTTGTTTTCCTGAAATGTAGTTCATTTGAAATTTTAAACATTACACTTATACTCTTAAAAATTATTATCATTCAAAATATGATGATATATCTAACGTTTGAACTAAACAATTAGTATCGTAATCTTAAGATTTCTCATCTTTCATATCTTTTCTTTTTAATTTGCTTTCTTTATTCTCTTGCTTACAACCACTTGCAACCAATATTTGATTTTCCTAGACATTGAATAAAATTTTGACAGTATGTTTGATTGCAGTTTTAGTTTTCACTTTCTATAACACTTTTTCAAAAGAAAAAAAAAATAGTTTTGAGAAGAGGAAAACAATTTGACTGGCATGTTTTCCAACTTTCGAAAACTGATATCTAAAAATTAAAAACAGAAACTGAAAAGGTAAGTTTGTTTACTTAAATGTTTAAGCTATGATGTTATGATATTTTCCTTTTGTTGTGTAGTGCAACTATTGGATTTTTATCTTTAAGTGATATATTTTCATTTTTCGTTTCAAGCTATTACTCTTTTTACTGTTATTTATTTATAATTAGCACTCAAAATTTTGACTCCATATTTGTTTGACTCAGGAAGAGATTAGACATGGAGTCTCTCAAGTGGCAAGTACAAGATGGATCTTCTTGCTATCTGGATTTTATGATGGATACAGATGGGAACTAGGAAGTTAATCATACATCTAATAGTTGTTCTCACATATCATTGAACAAACAGTATAAAATGTGGTCCATTATTCCCAACTTTCATCACTCTGATCGATTCATATTACTGTGGCCATAATCATACGGTTATGTGCAACTTTAGTTGGGGGAAACCGTCAATGTTTTGCGATTATATAAATTGGTTATTAAGGTTTGGTCTGTTGATATCAACTCTTCTTTCTCTATATTGCTTCCCTGCTCTCTGATATTAAAAATTTTTGCTGAAATTTTTATCAGTGGCTTCTATTTCCCAATATACATATGGTTATGCAGAGAGTGAAATGATGGGCATTTTATTTACTTATGTAAATTATTTTTCCCCTTCTAAGAGTTTTCCCCTCTTCTTTTCTACTAATGTTTGGTGCTAAGAAAGAGAAGCAATTGAATGTAAATTAATGGAAGTGTTTTATGATAGTAAGGATGGATCATTGCTCAGTTTATTTAAGTTGGATTCAATGATTGCAATCAATGTTTCCTTTGAGATTTTTGCTATTTTTAGTTGCAGTGAAATTGAAGCTCTATGAAAAAGATTTTCATGGATTTTGTTGTTATATTTTTTTGTCAGTGTTCTTCTGTTTCGGATTCCTTTGTTTCTCTCTTCATTGGCTTAATATGTATTGTTGCAGGTATGAGGTTATGTTAAAGCATTTTCAACAAGTTTTATTGACTAAGTTTTTTTTTGTACATAAGTTATGAAAAAATGTTCTTCCGCAATAAGAGCTTCTTCAATATCTCTTATATAATTAGCATAAGCCTTGCAGTGCTAGGATGAATCTTTGTTTAAGCTTTTTGATGCCATTGGCTTAGGTAATTCATTATTAGAATTTATATGCCACAATTCTTGGAAAACAATAGTTAGCATTGGGACCCTGCCTGCCTTTGATTGAAACAGAGAGGTTAGTCTTTATTTTCTGTATAAATAATCTAAGATTGAGTTTTTATTAGTCATTTATTATATGTTTCTGGCTTTATCAAGGAAATGATATTTGCAACATGGTTTTAATAACAAGGCAAGGTTTGATGGAATCGCCATGTGATATGAAGTATAACAAGTTTTGTTTAATTTTAGTCATGAGCATACAACTCTCTGGTTTGTTTCATCGGAAGACCTTGCCCCATTGGCAATGGATCAAATTGAAGCAGTTTCAATCAAAGCTTTGACAATACAAGTTGGGATGTCATGAGAAGATGCATTATCAAATCTCATTGCACAATCCATTTGGGGATATGAGCGGATTCCTAGGCCGTGAACGAGCTTCTAGTTTGCAGCAATGTAAAATTTTAACAGTGCGGTTGCAGTTTGCACTAATTAAGTTTTTTTGTAACTTTCTAAAGAAATTTAAGCGTAAATATATAAAAAAGATCGACGTCCTACAAATATAAGAAAGCGGTAATATAATATATATATATATATATATATATATATATATATATTATAATATCATCTATATACTTTAGAAAAGAGGAAGGTTGTGAGCCCCACCTCCATGATTTGGCACTCCAAGAATGGCTCTCACCCACCTCCCCTCTTTACTTGACAAGTGTCACCGTCTTATTGTTTTGGACCAATATAGTATAAGCTCATTTTGATTTCAGTTTTTTTTATGGAGGCCCATTATTCAAAGTCATTCAAGTTTTTGAAACTGAATTTTCATTATGTTTTTAAAACGGATATTTTTTTTGTATAAACCATTTATTAGGAGCAAAATATTCCATTATAGGTTTTTAAAACATTCCTTATTTAAAATCTCCAACAATTTTGCGGTTATGGATTTTTAAAAGAAATGGAGGAATTAATTCAATTAGCTCTATTTTTAACAATTTTTCCGTTTTTTTTTTTAATTTGAAATAAATCAAGCAAAGATCAGAATTTGAAAAAAAATGTATTAATTCAGATTTTTTTTATAAAATATAAAAACCACGAAAATTGGTGTTTAATTAAGGAAAAAAAGTCAGGTCATTCATTAAAAAGGTTTAACTCAAATTGCAAAAAAATAGTGTTAATTTTGCTTAAAAAAAGTCAAGAATTAAAATGGTGTTAATTTTGTTGAGGAAGTCACGGTTGAATTTCATTCAAGCATTAACACCATGTTAATGTTGTTTGCAAAACAAGTCAAACCTAATGAACTTAGTGTTATTTACCATCAAGGTTGCACGGCGATTTTAACATATTAATTAATTTCCTATTTAACTGTATTAAGACCATGTTAATTGTATATCATATTTTCCTATAATAGGAAATTCTGATGAGTAATTCACGTGCAGCCTTCAAATTTGGTCCATATTAATTAATTTTTATACAGAACATTGAGCTGAAATCTCACATATGCAGAATTTGATTCCAAGTTTGTGTAAAACAAAAAATCAACAATATGGGTTCCTAGGAAAAGAGGCCTTTCTCTTGGTCGATTGCAATTTATTGCTTCTGGAATGGGAGAAAATTACTACATGCGGGTTTTATTAACTAGGCAAAAAGATTGTGACAGTTTTAAAAGCATAAGAACTGTTAAGGGTGTTGTTTATCCCACATTCTGCGATGCATGCGAAGCGATGGGATTAATGGAGGATGACCGGGAGTATGTTGATGGAATTTCAATTTTAAGTGAACTTGGTTCCGGATCTCAGCTAAGGAAATTATTTACTAGAATGCTGATGACAAACTTGATTTCCAGGCCACAAGAAGTTTGGAGAAAGTCTTGGACTCTTTTAAGTGATGGGATTTTATATGACAGAAGAAAAACACTCAACATTCCAGGTATTTCATCAAATTAATTTTTTGGACACAATTAGTAATATTTACTTTTTTCTCCCTTATGAATTAGTATGCGTTTATTTTTTCACATGTATAATTGTCCATGGCTATTACTATTTATTTCTATATGTTAATTGAACGCAACAGTATTTACCGTATTTTAGAAAGTACGCCACAACCTAAGAGATTGGACAGCTACTATATCATAATTATATACCATATCTATTTTCTAATTTTTATAGAGATATTTTGTTCTTATACTCAAATTAACTTATAATTAGTTTTCCCAATAGAAAAAAACAAAGATTCACCTACAAATCTCACTGTTATTTGTTGCAGGTTAAAAAAAAATCAGAAAAAATCTATATCAGAGCTTCTATTGTCTAAATAAATGTGTCAAGTTTTTTTTTTAAGTTTTATACCTGAGTATCACGTTAAAAATAATACAATTTTTTTAAAAATATTCCAAATTTGACATTATCAAAATATGGCGAGTCTTATTAGAAGAAAAAATTTAAGTTGTGTAAATGCATTTTCTTTCTCAAAATGGAAAAATTAAAACTCAATATTTCTCATTTAATTTAATTTTCTTATTTAATTTATTTTCCTTATTTCATTTAATTTCCTTCAGATCTTCGTATAGAGGATGAAGAATTACAGAACTTATGTATGATTGAGATTGAAAAAATATTGCAAGGCAATGAAAGGTCACTCAAGGAATTTCCATGTTTACCATACCCTAAATTTTCAGAAATTCATAATTTTGAAGATAGATTCGTTGCAGATGAGTTGAATTATAATAGGGCTGAAATGGTAAAGATTCATGATGAATTGGTCAGTTCTCTTACTTTAGAGCAAGAGATTTTTTATAAGAATGTTTTGGACGATGTTTTGTCTGATAACAGTTGATTCTTTTTTCTATATGGTTTTGGAGGAACTGGAAAAACATTTGTTTGGAATATATTATATGCTGCTTTGCGTTCAAGGGGCCTTATCGTCTTAAATGTCGCATCTAGCGGAATTGCATCGCATTGTTACCTGGAGATAGAACTGCTCATTCAAGGTTTTCTATTCCTATTTCAATAAATGAGATATCAACCTGTAATCTTCGTCAAGGTTCCCCAAAAGATGAATTATTGAAAAAAGCAAGCCTAATTATTTGGGATGAGGCACCTATGTTAAACAAACATTGCTTTGAAGCTTTAGACAGATCTCTAAATGACATTATGAAGACTCAGTCTACCCATGGTTATGACATTCCATTCGGAGGTAAAGTTGTGGTACTGGGAGACGACTTTAGACAAATACTTCCAGTTATTTCCAAAGGAAGCCGTTCTGAAATTGTCGGTTCAGCTATCAATTCTTCATATCTGTGGAAGCATTGCAAGGTAATGAAGTTGACTGTTAATATGAGATTGCAAAATGCTATATCAACTTCTTCAGCAGCAGAAAAAAAAGAGTTTGCAGATTGGTTGCTTCAAGTGGGAGATGGTACAGTTAAAACGATTGATGAGGAAGAAACACTTATTGAGATTCCTCCAGATCTTCTTATTGAACAGTGTAAGGAACCGTTGCTTGAATTAGTTAATTTTGCATATCCGAAACTTGCACATAATTTGCAAAAAAGTTCATTCTTTCAAGAAAGAGCGATCCTTGCACCAACACTTGAAAGTTTAGAGGAAATCAACAACTTTATGTTAGCAATGATTCCTGGTGATGAAACAGAATATTTGAGCTGTGATACTCCATGCAAGTCAGACGAAGATTCAGGTGACAATGCGGAATGATTTATATCTGAATTCTTAAATGATTTCAAATGCTCTGAAATACCAAACCATGCAATTAAATTGAAAGTTGGTGTCCCTATCATGCTCATTCGAAACATAAACCAAGCTGCAGGGTTGTGTAATGGCACTCGAATGATAGTCAACGCATTGACTAAATATATAATTGTTGCTACTGTTTTAAATGGAAACAAGATGGGTGAAACAACATTTATTCCAAGGATGAGCTTAACTCCATCTAATTCTGATATTCCATTCAAATTCCAGCGCAGACAATTCTCTGTTACTTTATGTTTTGTGATGACTATAAATAAAAGTCAGGGACAACCTTTATCTCATGTTGGACTGTATTTGCCAAGGCCTGTCTTTACTCACGGGCAGCTATATGTTGCACTTTCTAGAGTTAAATCTAGAAAAATGTTGAAGATGCTCTTCATTGATGACGAAGGAGTTGTATCTAACACTACACGCAACGTAGTGTATCAAGAAGTCTTCGATAATATTTGACATGTAAGTGCTGATTTATCTTACAATTAATTTGAATTTAAATTTTAGAAATAGGAAAACTGATATGGTTATTCTCTTTATTGTTGGCAGCATAAAAATATATCAAGCAACTTGAAATTATACACTGTTTATATTTGTATTGGTTACTGATTATTACACTTATAATTTTTTTTCCTTTCTAGGTTCTATAGCTCAAATATGCTTATTGACAACAAGCTCGATTATGAAGTTTATATCATTAATCATGGACTACAATTTTGAATAAGGGTTCATGTTGCTGTCATTGTTATGTTTATCTTATTTTAATTTCAATGTAATGCATTACTTAAAAAGTTGTTTTTTATTACTATTCAAGTGTTGACATAGTCAGGTATCTACAACCTCATCAAATTAATCTATTTACTGTGCTATATTCATCTACATGTTTGTAACATATGTTCGGTTCCATATCTTTTATACTTATTGAAAAGAGTCTAAACTAAGTTAAAACACATTACTACTGATTCATCTTTACAATAAATTTAATCACCGTGCAACGCACGGGTAAAGAACTATTTATATATATTATATTTACGCATGTTTAAATTATAGGGTAAAATTTCACACGCGACAAAACCATTTCATGTAAAAATTAATAGAAAAAAATCAAAATAATTTCAGGAATTTTATCATAATTTAAAAAATAATAAAAGAGTAAAATATATAAAGTAATAAAAATTAGATAATGAAAATATGTCGAGAATATAAAATATTTAAATTTTGAAATATTGTGTTGCTTGGTTCGGGAAAACAAATAAATCCAAATATATGTATTTTCGTCTTGGTAAGTAAAATCTTTTGTACCTCACATGTGCATAAATGAAGATTTTTACCAAATGGGTGTATGGGTACAAATCACTATAATTGAGTTTCACACTTTATATATTTAAAATATATATATATTATTTTCATTTTTAGTGTCTCAACTTTTTCATAATCAAAGTATTGATTGATATTGCAAATACAATAACAAATTTCACTGTGCAACGCATGGGTAAAAACCCTCTAGTATATCTGGAAATGTCGAAATTATAAGGTCACGTGAAGGGAATTAAAACAATCATGAGAAATTAATCTCCACCGTTATATTTTAATTGAATGGAGGGTAAGGATGAGGAGTAATTCTAAGGAGTTACTCTTGGAGTAAGTTGATCCTTCCTGAAGCAGAAGAGGAGGAGGACTAAATTTAAAAACTTTTTTTTTTTTGAGAACAAAAAGAATGCATTAATATGAAAGAAGCCATGAGAACAAACCTCTCATGTAGATTGTCTAAGGAACAAAAGAAAAAAGACCCAAAAATAATCAATATAGTTCAGAGTCCTAAAAAACCCATGTGCTAATTGGTGAAAAGAGAAGCTAGTGAAAGAGCCTCATTAAAACCTCCAAAGGGGAAAACCCAGTGGGAAAAAACCCAAAGGAGGAAAAAGAGTGCTCAAGCAAAAGCCTTTACCAAAGCAGTTACACGAGCTGGGCACTACAAAAAATACAGACTACCATTGTACATATAGCATTATGCAGCAAAAGAGAACCAGGATCCTAAGATATAGAAAATACAACTCACCCAGGCAAATTTAAATTACATGCTTATGACAAAAGAGCTTCTCACTGGAATAACAATTGAAACCTTCACTTGAAATTTGATAAGCTCACCACACTTGCCTTCCAAGCTAATCCAGCATTGTTTCATTATCTAGAGGATATTGGTCTTACTTAACGTGAGAAAATAAGACCTGCAGACCTCCATGGCTTTCTTAGAATACCAAATATGATTCGTGTTTCACAACAAGAGGATCCACGGTCCAATATCTACCACCACCAGAACTTCCATGAGAAACCAGAACATGCACCTCAGAACAATAGCCCATATATCCATGATCTTACAAAGGATCATCAAAATGCCACAGAATTGAATCACTCTCAACTCCTTTCTTTGCCAAGAAATCTGCCTTGTCATTTGCCTCTCTAAGAATGTGACGAACCTCAAAACAATTTACCTCAGCTAAAAGAACATCAATGTGGTTCAAAGTATTTAACAACTTCCAGGGACGATTATACAGAGAATTCACCCAAGAAACAGCCACCATGGAATCGCTCTCAATAATCACATTTCTAATGAGAAATTGTTGACAAAAGAGTAAGGCATTAAAAAACTTACTCCAAATATTAACACTTGATTTAGTTTTAAAATATCCGCTGAGATTGATAATTAATATATGTCACGTGACCCATCTACCACTTTCTTTCTTCTTCCTCGTTCTTCTTCCAGAATAAATTTTCTTTTTCTCCTTCACCTTTTCCTCTTTCTTTATCAACAGCACCACCATGGGCCGTGGTCCTTGATTTGTTAATTCCAGGTAACCAATTTGTTAAATCCAGAAGGCTTAAATATGTTGGATGCCCCTCTAAAATAAGGCTTCTTTGGTTTAAGCCCCTCTAAAATATTTTTGTGGGAATACACCCCTATTGTGAAAATAATACCCAGCTTTTGGCCCCTGCCGTTTACTTCCGTCAGTTAAGTGCTGAGACAGTTAACAGAAGCTGACGTGGCAAACTAGTTTTGCCATAAATACATCTGACTAAGCAGCCATGATGGAATTCCAGTTTTTTTTTTTTTTTAAATTCCCCCAAATTAAAAACCCTAAACTGTCGATGGTTGAGAAGAAGATTGGAGAAGAAACAAGAGGATCTGGTCGAATGTGAAGAAGAAAGAAGAAGAGCAGGTCGAAAAGCATGAAGAAGGTGAACAATGGCAGCGCAGAGAAGAGGGAAACACCAATTCGTTCCTTGTCATCTTCTTCGTCCTCATCTAGCCTCTCCAACTGTTGCTTGGAATTTTTTATTGCTTGCAATTTAGAAAGGCAGCAATTTAGCATTAACTTTGTTAGCCAAATTTATATGGGATGACAATAGGAACCTGTAAACTTGATGAACAAAAATTTTAAAATTGAACAACACCATTATGCGTGTAGTCCTAATGTCTTTCTTACTTTTACTTTTCTTTTAATATTTGGAGCCTTCATATTTTTATCAAGCTTTCCCCTAAATCTGCAAGCTTTCCCACTTAATTTTCCTAAATTAGTTTAAACCCTGCTATCTGCAATTTCCCCTTTGCTGTAATTTTAATTGATAATTTTTGCATAATGAGCAAAAATGTTACTGCAATACTGCATCATCAGAGGAACTTTTGCAAGATGAAGGGGAGCACTGGAATGCTACAGTGAAAGAGAAGTTTGATGCTGAATTGAAGAAATACAAGGGTGAATTGAAGAAATATGAGGCTAAATTGAAGAAGGTAGAGGCTGAAAGAAACAGAGATAAGGTAGAGGCTAAATACAGAGTGGTTTCTAACGTTAATTAGGGATTGGGTTTTAATTTAGGGGTTAAGTTTTGGGGATTGGGTTTTTAATTTAGGGATTACGGTTGGGGATTTAGTTAGGGTGTTTTTTTATTTTATTTACAAAATATGTAATTCCACCTAGGTTGCCACATCAGCTTCCGTTAACTGACTCAGCACTTAACTGACGGAAGTAAACGGCAGGGGCCAAAAGCTGGGTATTATTTTCACAATAGGGGTGTATTCCCACAAAAATATTTTAGAGGGGCTTAAACCAAAGAAGCCTTATTTTAGAGGGGCCTCCGACATATTTAAGCCAATCCAGAATTTCAAACTTATTTGTTTATTTGTAAATTTTGTAGGAGATAAATTAAAGGTAGTTGTCATAATTTTATAGGACGACAATTGAGGAATTTGTAGTTTGTTTTATGCGAGGCAAAATATATATAAGGCTTAATACATCAGAAGGCCCGTGAAATTGTAAAGGGAATCAAATCCAGGGCCTAGAAATTTTTTGCATCAAATTGGGTCCCTATAAATTTTTTTTTAATTCAATTAAGGCCAAAGTGTGCCAGCCCTCAATTTTATCCCAGTCATCATTTCCACGTGGCTTTTATTATTATTTTTTAATTTAAAAAATAATTAAAAATTATTTTTAATTCCAACTCAATTAAATAATCAGAAAAAAAAAATTTAAAAACTTAAACAAGAAGCCAAACTCTCCTTCCTCCTCCATCACCAAGAACAACAACCAAAAATACCCAAACAATACTCAAGCTCTCCTTCCTCCTCCATCACCAACAACAACAACCAATCTCAAAAAACCCAACTCAAAGCAGCAAAAAAACCCAGAAACGATGAAGATGAGAAGATCGAGCAAACCCGAATGACACACAAAACAAAAATCCCTCCAGTTCCTACAATTTCCTGGCCAAATCATCCATGCGAGCACCCTACTTCCTGCCACCAACTAAGGCACTCTGCAACCAACTACCAACGATCCCTGCAAATCACTTAAATTTCATCTCCCAAATGAAAAACATGAGTAGAGTCATTGCACAATTCACCAAAGAAAAGACCAAAAAATCCTTAGCTACCAAGCCTCACAATCAGTTGCTGGACATGACACCACCTTACGAGGAACTCAAATACCAACAAGGAAAAATAAGCAGCCAAAATTGATTGTTCCAAATGCCAATATACTTATAAATCAACACCCCCTTACTCCGTCATGGACCATGCCTCTGCTCCCTACAGTACACCTTCTCTGGCACTTACAACACACCTCACAAACATTTCTGGGCACGCACCACAACCCAACCCAGCCACACCCACTGCAACCCCCAACCACATCTAGATCGAGTCAACCCAACCCAGATCGAGAGAAGAGGAAGAAAGGTGAGAAGAGGAAGAAACTGGAACATGTGATTTTGATGAGGGCCGAGAGAGATGGGTGAAGTTTGTGGTGGTCAGATCTTTCTTTTGTGATGGAATGAATAGGGTTCAATTAGGGATTTATTATAATTAGATTAGGTTAGATTATTAGATTAGTTTATTAGTTAGATTATTATATTAGGTTATTTATTAAGTTTTTAATTTTTTTTTCTGATTATTTAAAAAAATTAAAAAATAATAATAAAAGTCACGGGGAAATGATGAATGGGATAAAATTGAGAGCTGGCACACTTTGGCCTTAATTGAATTAAAAAAAAAATTCTAGGGACCAAATTTGATGCAAAAAATTTCTAGGCCCTGGATTTGATTCCCTTTACAATTACAGGGGCCTTCTGATATATTAAGCCTATATATAATATACCAGAAATTTTGAAACATTTGATTATCCAATTAAACCACTCCAAGTTCCAATTACCAATTGAACAACCTGCTAAGTCAACAACCTTCCAATTTTTTGCATCGTATTAGAAATTGGGAGGCCTATACTCAACCACAAAAGCTAGCTCAAGAGTTGAGGTTTGCACTACCCTTATAAAGGCTATCTATGCTCTATCTCTAGCCAATGTGGGACTTCTAACACACCCCCTCACGTCCAGGACTGAACAACCTGGAACGTGGGATCAACAACAACGGGTGGCCCAATAATGGGAGGTCTCCACAAAAAGTTTTATCTGATAGAAAAATGAAAATTGGTAGTTACAGAAGGTTCAACAACCTGTATTTATACTACAAAGATGAAGGTGCATACTAACTATCATACTACACACACACTATACTCTTCTCTTCTTTCTGTTATAACAGCCATAACCATTCACTTGTTTAAATGCTGAGCTGGCACTTTGACAGCTGGTTGCTGAGCTGTAAATGAGCTGGATGTGAATGAAGTTTCAGTCTCCTTGTTCTCTTCTTCTATGCCATTCTGGTTGTTTATGAGCCTCCCACAAGCTGGAGCATGATAGATGTCTAACATGCTAAGCTTGCTTAATAAAAAAGTAAAAGGCCCTACTGATAATGCTTTTGTAAAGAAGTCTGCAACTTGAAATTTTGAAGGAATAGATAGCAACTTCATAAGTCCTGCCTCTGACTTTTCCCTGACTATATGACAGTCAATCTCCAAATGTTTAGTCCTCTCATGAAACACAGGATTGGCTGCAATGTGGAGTGCACTCTGATTATCACAGTAGATGACTGAGGATTTCACTGGCTCTATCTTCAAATCCTTAAGTAAGTAAGTGAGCCACTGCAATTCACAAGTAGCCGATGCTAAGGCTCTATACTCAGCTTCTGAAGAAGACTTGGAGACAGTTTGTTGCTTCTTTGACTTCCAACAAACAAGTGACTCTCCAACAAAGAAAAAATATCCAGTCACAGACCTCCTTGTATCCACACAACCACCCCAATCTGCATCACTAAAACCAACTAGCTGAACTGCAGAATTCCTTGGAAAAAATAATCCTTTGCCAGGATTTCCCTTTAAGTACTTAAGAATTCTTTGAGCTGCTGTATAATGTGCCACTGTTGGTCTAGAAAGAAATTGACTAAGTTGCTGAACTGCATATGTAATATCAGGCCTGGTTGTAGTTAAGTAAAGTAACCTCCCCACAAGTCTTCTGTATGAAAAGATATCATCATACAATGGCCCCTCATCTTGAGACAATCTAAGAGATGGATCAAGAGGTGTGCTGACTAGCCTACTGCCCAAGACACCAGAATCAGAGAGCAAATCAAGACAATATTTCCTCTGACATAAAGTAATGCCCTTAGCAGAATGTGCTACTTCAAGACCTAAGAAAAATTTCAGCACTCCCAAATCTTTGATCTTGAAAGCATCATCTAGGACTCTTTTAATCTCTGCAAACTCCAATGAGGAATTACCAGCCAATATAATATCATCCACATATATCAACAGAACAGTGAAAGAATCTCCTTATTTCTTGGTAAATAATGAGTGATCAGAATGAGCCTGTTGGTATCCACAAGAGACCAGGAGACTAGTTAACTTTGCATACCATTGTCTGCTAGCCTGTTTAAGGCCATACAATGACTTGTGTAACTTGCAAACCTTACTAGAATCTGCACAAGTTACTCCTTCTGGAACTTGCATATAAACATCTTCATATAAGTCCCCATGTAAGAAAGCATTGTTGACATCTAATTAATGTAAAAGCCAGCCTTTGATAGAAGCAAGAGCCAAGACCATTCTAACTGTTGTCAGTTTAGCTACTGGGGAAAAAGTGTCAAAATAATCAAGTCCCTCAACTTGAGTGTAGCCTTTAGCCACTAATCTAGCCTTATATCTCTCAACTGACCCATCAGCTTTCCTTTTAATCTTGTACACCCATTTATTGCCAATAGGTACTACATTAGGGGGTAAAGATACTAGACTCCATGTCCCATTTGCTTCTAAAGCTGAAATTTCTAACTTCATAGCTTCAATCCAGCATTTATGATGTGAAGCCTCAGCATAAGTTCTTGGCTCAGACTCAAGAGACAATGACATGGCGTAGTGATGATGAGAAGAGGACAAATTAGAAAAAGACATATAACTAGTAATAGGATACTTACTACCTGAAGATATTGGAGTGGCTGCACAAGAGGAATGACAGATGTAGTCTTTGAGGTGAGGTGGTTGATGTCTAGTTCTTGTGGAGCTTCTTGACTGTGTAGGTACTGAAGCTAAACCTTCTGCAGAATGGGACTGTGAAACATCTGACTGTGAAACATCTGAAGAGGTACCTTGTTCATGAAGCAAATCATCTTCAAATGGTAAAAAACAATGCTTATCCAAATTCTCTGCATTGCCTTCACTGATAGAATCAGCACCCTGAGAAGTTTCAGAAGACATGACTTCCCAAGGAAGGGCCCCTGAGTGTTGATAAGGAAGAACATGATCATAAAACACTACATTTCTGGAAACACTCAAGGACCTACTTATCATGTCCAAAACTACATAGCCTTTAGTCCCACTTTGATAGCCCATGAAAACACATTTCCTAGCTCTTGGATCCAGCTTATGTCTGTTATTTTGCAAAGTAGATACATAGCATAGAGAACCAAAAACTTTCAAGTCTGTTAGCACAATAGTAGGAACTCTATTAATTAAGTACACAGCATGCTGAACTGCATAGTTCCAATATTGTTTTGGTAATTTGGACTGAAACAATAATGCCCTTCCAACATTCAAAATGTCTTGATGTTTCCTTTCTACTCTTCCATTTTGTTGAGGACATTCTACACAGGAGGTTTCATGGACAATTCCTTGAGAAGCATAAAAACTTTGAAGAGTAAATTCAGGTCCATTATCAGTCTTAACAGCTTTAACTACTGCCCCAAATTGTGTTTTAACATGTGCTATGAAATGCTGAACCTTACTTGGGACTTCTGATTTTTGCTTCAACATAATGATCCACAAGTATCTAGTGTTGTCATCTACAACAGTTAAAAAATATCTATGACCATGAATTGTTGTAGTGGAAAAAGGACCCCATATATCAAAGTGTAGTAATTCAAAAGGATGCACAGCTTTATTAGAACTCAAAGAATAGGACAAACATTTTTGCCTAGCCATATGGCATACATCACACACTAAGTCACTGGCTATTGCCTTATTTACATGAATATAAGAGTGAGTCTTAGACATAGCAAGTAACTTGTCTCTAGACAAATGTCCTAATCTGAAATGCCAAATTACAGAACTAGGTATGACTGAAGAACTAGCTGTGCTCACTGTGCTGATCTTTGCATCTGCTTGTGCTAACTTCATTATTGACTGCTCCACTAGACCATCAACCACCAAGTAATAGAGACCTTCCTCTTGTTTAGCCAAACCAATCATCTTCTGGGATTTGATGTCCTGTATCAAGGAGTGTGAGGAGTAGGATAATACAACACAAAACAAATGCTCACATAGCTTAGAAGTAGAAATGATATTGAAGCTAAATTCTGGAACATATAAAACATTCTTCAAGTAGAGCAAGGGTGTAAAAACCACAGTACCAGCTAACTGAGCTCTAACTGTGTTACCATTTGGTAACTGAGCACTCATAGGTTTAATCTTTGAGAAAGAATGGAAAAGATCAAGAGTGGAGCACACATGGACAGTGGCTCCTGAATCCAATATCCATGAATTATAAGCTTTGGATGAAGGAGGATAGTAAGACAAAACAATAGCAGTACCTTTTCCTTTGGAATTAGTACCATCATGAGTCTTATGCTGAGTATGTAATTGATTGACCTGATGTGATCCTTCATGAATCCTCAACTGATTGATGTGAGAAGTATTAGCAGCTTGTACTTCTGAAGTTCCTTGAATCAATGTAAGCAATTTCTGGTACTGTTCTACTGTGAAACTTGGAACTGAAACTGGTGAAGGAACTGCAGTGTGAGTACTAGAACCATTCAAAGCTAGAGAAGATTGTGAAGCATCTGAATTCAGTCTTTCCTCATTATAAGCATGATCGCTAGAATAACTGTCTTCTGATTGAAAATTGTTCACTGCTCCAGCATTATTATTTCTAAAAGAAGGAGGAACACCATAAATCTTGTAACATGAATCAATTGTGTGACCTATTCTGCCACAGTGTGAACAAATTCTATTTCCTTTACCAGATCCTGAATAGTATCCTCTTCCATTGCCAGCAGTATTAGCAGTTGTGGAATTTCTTCCACCATTATATTTATTTCCTTGAGGATAACCTCTACCTCTACCATAACCTTGTCTATTATCTACTGCATTCAACATAGACCTTGCATCACCTACATTCTGACTAGAATTTACAAAAACTGAACCAGATTGTCTTTCTTGTTGTATCACCATAGAAAACACCTCATTCAACGATGGTAAAGGCTTCATAAGCAAGATTTGTGATCTAACAGTAGCAAATTCCTCATTGAGTCCAGTCAAAAAACGAATTATATAGTCTTGATCCTTATAGATCTTAGCATTACCCTGGCATGGACATCTAGCATTACATATGCATATAGGTAGTGGTCTAAAACCATCAATCTCCTCCCATAGAGTTTTCAACTCAGTAAAAAAATCAGTCACAGAAGATGATCCTTGCTTCAAATTTGAGATCTCACTTTGCAACTCAGAAATTCGAATTAAATCTACTTGTGAAAAACGTTCTCTCAATTCATTCCAAATATCAATCACATTTTCAATGTAAACTAGGTTTTGTGCAATTGAAGCAGAAATAGAATTCATAATCCAAGTATGAATAAGATTGTTGCACCTTTCCCACGCAAAATAGAGTGGATGATCCGTTTCTGGAACTGGAATGCTTCCATCGACGAATCGGAATTTGTTCTTCGCGCTCAGAGCTCGCCGCATCGAACGCGTCCATGTCTGAAAATTCGCACTCGTCAGCTTCGGTGTAACAGAGACTGTGGAAGGTCCATCGCCTGGATGAACGAAATATGGACTCAGAGGATCAAGAGAAGGATCCAGAACGCCATTGTTGGATCCAGAAGCTTCAGATTGATTGTTGTTCTTCTTTGCCATTGATCAGAGTAAACGCAGCAGAGCTCTACAAAGAGAGCTCTGATACCATATTAGAAATTGGGAGGCTTATACTCAACCACAAAAGCTAGCTCAAGAGTTGAGGTTTGCACTACCCTTATAAAGGCTATCTATGCTCTATCTCTAGCCAATGTGGGACTTCTAACACATCGCATCCTTCATGCCTTCACGTTGGTTCCCGTACGAACACCGTACAACAAAGATGAACATAAGAAATAAGGATTGGTGGTTGGCAGGAAATCAAAGAAAACCCTAATATATCTGAAAACGTCGAAATTATAAGGTCACGTGAAGGGAATTAAGACAGTCATGAGCAATTAATCTCCACCGTTATATTTTAATTGAATGGAGGGTGAGGATGAGGAGTAATTCTAATGAGTTACTCTTGGAGTAAGTTGATTCTTCCTCTTGTGCAGAGGAAAAATAGAACATGACTTTATCATGTGTATATTACAGTCAACTAAGATTATGAGAGGAAATGAAGTGTATGAAAAATAAAGTGTGAATGTATTATTGTTGAATATTAAATCCTATATATATGAATAATCGATAGAATTATAATAGTTTCTCTTTAATGAGATTTACTCAAATTTTTTAGTGGGAAATAAGAGACTTACTCACTTTAAATAATTCTCAAAATTTATTTTTAATTGAAAAAATATTCACTTTTAAAAACATTCACTTTAGAAACACCTCAGGCTTTAAAAATATTCTCTATACTCATGTAAAAAATAATGCTATAAGGTACGAATTCAACCCATTACAACATGTAAATATTAGTTCTTCATCCAATCAAATCTTGTGTTTGATGGAAAATTTATAGGGTGTGTTTGGTTCCAATTCTCAAATGTGGATTAGAGTCTCAAATATGGATCTCCATCGTTTTGGAGATGTTTGGAACTCATTTTGAGAATTGAATCTATAACAATAACAATTTTTAAACCAATCACAATTGTTCGTTATGTTTTGTCAATTAACAATTTATAACTTTAAGCACGTTTCCAATATAAATATCCGCACATTGTCCCAAAATAATAACTCAAGTGGTAAGAGTTGGGCACATGTGAGTTGAGGATGAGAGTCTTTCCAATGTACCAATAATGAATTGTCCGTACATTTGGATTTTTTTCTCGATGAATTCACATATTTATATGAAAATTAATATTTTTTCTGAAATAAAAATAGAGATAAATAATATTTACTTTTTATAAATAATGTTTTTTTCCATCGGAAAACTACAAACAGATAAAGAAATTAATTAACAGTAACTACAAGAGGATCTCTAACTCCATGGTTGATTCTTCAATTATACATAGAGACAAAGATGGTGAGGATGCCCCTTTTCGAGCTAACCAATCCGCTGGTTTGTTACACTCTTCCAATACTGGTTAGAGAGACCAACCATTACCTGCCAGCTTTCTTCGTCCTCCAAAGCGTGCACCAATTAAATCCCTACAATCTACATTGCATATCACATCCTTATAACCCCGATCCCAGACAACCTACAAACCCTGCAACAGAGCGTATGCTTCTGTCATCAACACATTGCCACCGGCCTGGAATCCATGAAAAACCTGTTAGCCACCATCCCTGCGAGTTTCGAACAAGGCCTCAGAATCCCATGCACCTGTCCTCATATCTGTAGCTTCCATCCACGCATAAATTCACCTTTCCTACCGCGTTGCGGAGCCCAACGTCTCCCCATGGTCACGCTAAATCCTCCTTCATACTTATTGAATTGACGAAGATGCCTCTTCAAATATCATGTTGTTTCTCCATTTCCAAATCCCCACGATAAAGAAAGAAAAAAAAAACTTCTTTTCAAAATAGATTCATATTATCAGTTGATTAAGAAGCATGAGACGATTATTTTGGGCTTTTGGGCAACACCTAGGAAATCTGCACAGAAATTATAAAAAAGATTTGAATCTAAGTAACAAATAATAATCCAATTTTGGCGAGATACGGTAGAAATCTTGTGACAAATTATTAAAAAATATAAAACGGCGTCTGTGACTGTGTGTTTAATTACAAACTAGGGGAGACAGAAGACACAAACTTGGACTAGTGTCTTTCGCGCCACACAGGTTTCTCTCTTCTCTCTCTTCTCTCCCCTTTGTTTTGTTTTGTTTTGTTTCTTCACTTCGCATTCGCTACTCTTTCAGTTCCGGTAAATTTCACGCTTTTCTTCATTCTTCAACTTCTGCATGCTTCGATTGTTTTCGGTTTTCTTCTTATTCTTCTTTATTATTATTCGCCGATTCAAACATGTTCATTAATTTTCGTCCTATCTTATTTGAAAAACGAAAAATTGTGTTCTTTATGTATTCTATCATTTGATTTTTCCCCTTTGTTGTTCATTCCAGTGCATGTGTGGTTCTTTTTTGAAATTCTGACGATGCAAACATTCAGATTCATTCTTTGTGATTTTTTCTTGTTATGAAAAATAATCGATTGGAATTGGCTTCTGATAAGGAAAAAAAAACCCTTTTTTTGGGGTTTACTTGTTATTCGAGGGTTTTGTAATTTGGGGGCAAGGAAGGGAAAACCATTTGTAATTTTGTAAATTGTATCAATTGAATGGAAATAAGTCATTTTGCTTATTAGGCTACATGTATTTATACTATGTTTAATGTTTGGTTTCGCGCCTTCGGAGCTTATAATCGCGTAAAGTTGTCTCGAAGGCAACTATTTAAAGTTCTGGAATGCGCGATTTCCTGTTTATATTTTTCCAAACATGCACTTAATCTCCAATGTTTCTTAGAAGTATGAATCTAGCAAACTTAATCAGCCATTGTCTGGTTATGCTGATGTGGGTGTGTTTGGCGTTGGCCAAGTAATTGATGAACTTCTGGTGCAGCTTTCAATCTAGTCTTCCCAATATTCTTTGACAATATGGTCATAGTTGTTTTCCTTCAGTAGGAAAAGTATGGAAATTAAAAGACTATGCTTTTATATTTTTGGTATATCTTTAGCACAACTAAACTAAGTCACATGTCGAAATGAACCCGACTATTTTCATTGCAAGATTCTCTCTATCTTGGTGTTTTGATTTAAGAGCAGTGATTCATTTAAAAATCTACTAGGTTCGCAAGTTTCTTGTGCTTGATGGCGACAGAAGAATCCAATGACATTGGCACACCTTGCAAATCTGTGGTGCCTCAAGATGTGAGTAATATGCTTTGTCTTTTTAACTAACTTTTTCTATATGCAGTCTGGTTATAGCGGATATTATCTAATTTATGTTTCGTTCTAATAACAGGAAACTCAAAACAGACCTTTATTACCTGATTGGACTAGGATGCAGGTGTGAAATTTGAACCAATTTGTATTTGTCTTTGGTCATGCTTAGTTTTGTTTCCCTTACATTTAGATAAAAACTGACTTCCTGCATCTCTTTCACATAGGCATATTACAACCCTGGATCTACTCAAATTCCCCTTTTAAATCCGCATGCAACTGGCTCTTACTTGTATCACCACATGACACCAAATCAGGTAGTGAATATGCATCTAATTGCATTAGAGCAAATTTTGTAATGAACATGTGAATGACTTTGTACACTTAATGCATACGGTAAACTGCTTTTGCATTTGGTCCAGGATGCTGCTTTGGTTTTTTCGCAAAAAGTACACCAGAATTTTGGTAAGCGCAATCTGGATTCGAAGAATAATTGTGCTGGAAACAGGGATGGAATGTCAATGAAGGTACATTTTGTTTCCTGAATATATCTATCACATATTTTCATATATAAATAAAATGTACGCATTACGGAAAATGGAAGTGAATCACTATATGGTGGGCATTGCACCAACAATGTAGGTTCTAGAAAATTTTTATTTATTTATGTGGCAGAGGAATATAATATTTGATTACCCATATAAAAAAGATCACGATGCTTAAAATTATTGACAAAAAATACTAATTATGTCCTTACTGCTGTTGTAGGATTTTTCTTCAACTATGAACCAACAATTTAATATGGTCCTTGGAAATGGTAAGGTCGTGGGTCTGTGTTTTGGTTATGTCTTATAATCTGGGATTTGAAAAAACGAAGATGCTGGAAAATTATAGGGCAGATCATATAAGTAACAGTAACAATCTTGTATCTTACTATTTTACAGAAAATTCAACTGTATTCAATCATAATTTGGGAACAGGCCTGAACGCATCCAGTATTAGTGCTCAACTCACAAAGCTGGTACTATAAACTTCATCAGTTTTCTTATCATATTTGATAAGCTTTTATTAGTGGCTTAGCTAAAATACTATAACAATAAGTCACTAAGATTATAGTGGAACATATTTGTATATACTTAAGGTTTCGTTGATGTAGTTGTGCTTTGGATTTTAAATTTACAGATTTTAATGCTATTATGCTAGTAATCAACTGCATATTCAATATTGAAATTCATATATTAAGAAAGTAACTAAAAAAAGAAAAAATTATATTGACTAGTTCCTCCCTTTTATGTCATTGATATACCATCATTTTATCATTAGCGCTCTAGCTAGAGATGTGTGCTGCATTATTATGTGATTCTCTCGTGAATAAATTTGAGAATATAAATCCCTTCTTAAGGCTGTTCAGTTTAATTCTTACCCATTTGGTCATGTCTATTGTCTAATATATCTTACTGAGCTGCATTTCTTTTGACAGGAAGCGGATCAAATAAGAAAAGAAAGAAAGAGACAGTCAAATAGGGAATCGGCTAAGAGATCAAGGCTACGGAAGCAGGTATCTACTAGTAAAACGAATTTGCAATATAGCCTGATTTTGTGGATCTTTTCTAACTATTTATCCTCAGAGCTGCTGTTAAACTTAAATATGAAATGTTCTATGAATTCAACGACGATTGATTGAATATAATTAGGTAAAACAAAGTAGCTGGTTGGTTCATTTCCATTTTTTCATCTCATCTATTAGGCCCAATATGATTCTTTAATGTTCATTTTTGAATTTTATATTTTCTTAATAAGAACACACATCTACTCAATCAAGATACGTAGACTATTTTGCAATTTTGCTACCACCCATTTAATAACACAGGACCCGGCCAAGGCTGCACTTTAGTAGTTAAGACATATAGAATGAAAATTATTGAGAACTAAATTCCAAAGTATTAAAGAAACCTTCGTTTTAACTTGCATGGGTATGCTTCAAGGTACTACCTAGGGGCAGCACTATTTTTAAGCTGGTAACGTTTTATTATGTAGTGTATATATGCGACACATTGCTTAAAGTGCATGTGAGATATTCCCTTTCGACTTTTTTACTCAAAATATTAGCAAAGAAAACAATCATCCAGATTGTTCTGCTTGCCTCCTATTCTTGCTATTTTTATGTGTTCTAGAGCATAGTTTACTGAAAGGACACATCAGATCTTAGTGGCCTTCATTGATGATCAGTCCTATAGAACATGCTTATATTTCTAATGTACAAAAATGTATACTAAAACATTCGTCATTATAAGCTTACACTACATTCTCAACCGCCTTTCCATTTTTGCGGAACATGATCATATGAAATTAGCTTGACAAATCATATCTCTGACAACCAGTATGAAAGTTACAAATTTTACTTGTGCTTCTCTATGACTTTTCTTACATTTCTAGTAAATTTGTGATAGTTTCTTTTTGTAAACTGATATACATGGAAAAGTCTTGATGTTCTTCACATTGGTATTTCACCTAATGTTTTCATTATTTCTGTCTGGGCAGCAAGAATGTGACGAGCTATATCAAAACATTGACACTCTTAAGGGCAAAAACAAATCACTTACAGAACAGCTTCGAAGTCTTTCTGAGGAATGTGAGGCGCTTATCAATGAAAATGATTCGATAGAGGTCCATCATCTAAGCCCAACCCCTATTTGTTAAATTATTTATAATTTATTGAACGAAAATACTTTGATTCATACTACTTGTGGTTCTTGTGTTGTTGGGAGGCTAAGAAGAGTCCAAAAGCTTAGGGATTAGCCATCAATAGGCCAATAGAGAAATCCACATTAATAGGCTTAACACCATAAATTAACTTAAAACCATAAGGTAGTGGGTCTGACAAAGTTTTCTCACTTATATGATAGTGTTAGGGATCTAAATTAGAGTCAGTGGGCCTGTGGTGTTTGGGCATGGGTTTGGTTTTATCTGTTTGCTTTTGTTATTTGCTTTGGTATTAAGTTAGGCAGTTAGCTTTTATTTCATGACTTGGGCCTATGTTGGACCAGTGTCATTTTACTTAGTAGGGTTAGTAGGGTTCGTTTATTATAAATAGGACTACTCTCCTTAGATTAGAGCATGATTTGAGTAATAGAATTTGTAACTGGATTTTCCGTCGGAAGGGTTTCACTCTTGGAAAGAAGGTTCTCCTTCTTGTGAATTCATAAGGATTGTTTTCGTATCCCCTATCCCTCTCTCTCTTCTTGCCTATTTTTCAGTTTTAATATACAAAAACACCAAAAATATTCCTATTTCCTCTTCCTTTATCTTATCGGTTGTTAGGATTCTACAATCCTAAGTTCCTAACAGATAGTCACTTATTTTGTTCATTATGAATGTGGGACTTCATAACTCATACTTGAATTTCCAACATCAGTCAACATTACTATGCTCGCGCTCGTGTCGAATTTTCAAGGTTACCAAACAAGGGCTTAGTTTTGACCGTGCCCACAATCTAGGTTTTGAACATACTTTAGCACCAACCATCCTCTTTAAATGCTTGGCCCCACCAAACCATCAACTTTGACATCACTTGTGAACCCAAAAGACAGAAGATACCCATCAATTTGCGAAGACAGAAATCACAATTGTAGACTTGACACCATATGTTGACCCAGAACTTTATGGAATAAGTTTATGGATCTTCTACTCACACGGTCCTATATGAAGCTTCATAACCCAGCATTTAAATTTCTTATATATTATCTTTCTTAATAGAAAAGTTCACAGTTTGGTTAGGTTATTAGTTTTTTTTTTAATAAGCCAATGAATATATTGAAATGAAGTACAAGGGGTACTTCAACCCAATACAAGAGAAAGCTAAGTATAGTACAAAAAAAACAAATCAAAAGTACAATTGAAAAGATAAAAAATTGAAGAGACCCCCTTAAAGAAAAGGCTAAATAAAAGGTGCCTCAATAACACAATTTATAAAGCCTAAATAACACTCCAAGAGGACCAGGCAAGCAGCACACTGAACCCAGCATAGAACACAGAATCTGATCCAAAATAATCCTCCATCATAGATACCGATTATGCCAACAAAACCTCTAATTTAAGAGTGGAAACCAGAACCATAATTCACCAAGCTTGGTATCCTAAACCGGCCAACTCGAGATCACTTCCTCAATGCAGCAAGTTTGAAAAAGATTAGAAAACTAAGTCCAAACTCCAATTGCAAACAGACAACCCTCCACCCCACAATCAGTCAGAATAATGTGCCTTGATATTTCATATCATTTGACCATCCAAAGTAACAGCCAGCTCACAAGAAAAATCAGAAGCACCAATTCAAGATAATAACGCATTCTAGGAATCCAGCAGGCAATGCAATGGCGCTGAGCACCACTCAAAAAAAGATGAGGAAAATCCATGATTTCGTGCAGATAACCAATTCCAGGATCTGATCTGAATCAATTCAATAATTCGATCACCTTCCAACTCAAGGGACCTGAAAATTCTGTCATTCCTACTCCCCCAGAGTCCAAATCACAGCCAACCATACTACCTTCCACAATCTGTTCTGCTTTGCATTAAGACTCGGTAGTTCATGCTGAAGCAAATGAGATTGACAGTTCTTTGGAAGGGCAGTAGAAACACCCACCCAATTATAACAGCAAAGCCATACCTGAAGAGCACGGGGACAAGAAAACAGTAAGTGTTCAGTTGTTTCTTCCATCACATTACAAAACACGCAATTGACAGCAGACCCTACAGAGAGTACATTCCTTTTCAACAAATTAGCCTTGGTTGGAATCCTGTCAAGAATCACTCTCCAAGCCAACGCACAGACCTTCGTCGGAACAAATTTAGACCAGACTTGAACAAATACCTCTTGATCTTCCCTCTCCACCGCGTGCATCAGAAAATTATACGCAGACTTAACAGTGTACGCCCCCCCTCCTGGTTCCGGCGCCCATTTACACAAATCAGCAGCCCCTTGGCGCAATTGACAATCCCGTAAGGCCACCAATAAATCATCCTTCTGACTTAATTCTCTAGTACTTAAATCACGGCGCCAGTGGAACGACCAGCACCAAACACCATGTTGCCAACTGCCCATGTCCCTCACCTTGCTGTTTTTTTGGATAGACAATCTATACAGGTGAGGAAAACGAGACTTTAAGCATGAGTCCCCAACCCACCTCTGCTTCCAGAACATAGTACTGTCACCTTCCCCAATCACCCACTGCCTGAGTCAAACCAGCACTCCTCCATCTCAGAAAAACAAGAATTCCAAAGATCTTGCCACCAGGGAGAAGAGTTGGCAGGTTTACAGACTAGTTTGATCATGAATAAGCCGCCAGCGCCACTTGCCCAAAAGAGCCAAATTAAATTTCTCCACATCCTTGACCCCCAAGCCGCCGCAAGCCTTTGGATGACAGACCTTCTCCCAACCTACCCAGCATGGTTAGGTTATTAGTACTTCATGTTAAGTATTTGCTGTTTTACATTTACTATTAAACTACATTCAATTTTAAATTTGCGGGAGCCTTGCAGAACCGTCATTATGAAAATCATTGATTGTCGATGATTTCCTCCAATCCTGAGCCTGTGATGGGTTTCTGCACTTCGATGCTTACCTTAGTAGGGTGTTTAGAGAGCAAGTGAATTAGAATGATAGTGATAATCATACATGCGGGGTAGATGGTGTTGCACCTGGGCCTTTTGATATAGATAGAAGCAATCAACAACTTATTTTTGAGTAGCTTATCTTAGGTTTCCTTTATCGGAACAATTATTTTGAGCTTGAATGCTATATCTTGATAAGATCTTATCAATTATTTGTCTTGGTGCATATTATGCAGTTAAGTTTGTGAAAAGGCTGAATTTGTTTTGTTCTCATGACGATATCCTCGTTCAGTTTACTAGACAACATTTATATATTCATTAGCTTTTGATGATGGCTTATTAATGCTATGAATATAATTTTTGTGAAAACATTCTGTATTGTTGCTTCATTGAAGCTTACAAACTTTTTAAAAATGATCTATATACTATGCTAATGTATTGACTTTTAAAAATATGCCAATCATAAATATTGTATTTAAGTGTGTGATTAAAAAAGTGTATTATAGCATTTATTTGGAAGTATATTTCAAGTTTTCAGTATCGAATTGTGTTTCATTATGCTTTTCGCCTCCAAGATAGCTAATAAGATTTATGTGATTTGGTGAGGGACAGGAAGAGCTGGTTAAGACGTATGGACCAGAATCAATAGCAGATTTACTGCCCATGAAGCCTGCTGGGGGATGCACAAACAAAAGTTGAAGATAGGAAGCATCTCAAATTATCAGAATACATCTTTTTTTCTTATTAATTAGGGCCAGTTTTGAGGTTTGACCCTGTTTAAGCTGTCCAGATTAAAGAAACTCTGAAAATAGAAGTGAGTGAAAATAGTACAATAATGATGGCTTTCAAATAATAATTTGAAGAATTTACAGTCCATTTTCCAAATAAATCAAATTTCAATATTAAGCGTTGAGGAAATCATAGTGCAAAATTTGGGTTGTCTGTGGGTGAACAAGTCTCTCTACTTCCTTTAGTCTTATCCCAGATTTTCTTTTAAAAGTAAAAAGAACTTCATTAAACTTCAATATAAACATTAGGGGTGTTTACAAGTTGGGTTGGTTCGAGTTTGGAGTAAAGTGAAATATGAAATGATCAAATTTAATTGGATTGATTTCTTTTGGTTTATAAATTTTTCCAGTAAATCCGAATCAATCAGATCTTGATAAAAATATGATGATTTTGGTTGGAGTTATTGGGTTAGTATATAAAAATAACTATTATATTGGTACCTGTGTTTGAGTCGCCGTCTGAGGTGAATCCCTCCCCGGAAAATATTTGGTCTAAAGTCCCCGTGTTTGAAAAACTTTTCGAGCGGGTCCTCGCCGGAGGGCTGAACTCCGGCAAGTGATAATTTGGATCGCTGACTGTGTTAGTTATGCTTACGTGGATTTAAAAAAAAAATTAAAAAATTAAAAAAAATTACATGTCAGATTCATTAATCAAATTAACTACAATTAAACATATTAACAAATCTAACCCTAAATCAATTAACAAAATCAATTTCCCCCCAAATTAACTTCAATTCCCCCAAATTAACCTAAAAAATAACACTCACCCAGTACACCCAACCTCAAACCCAGTACACAACACAAACCCAGAACACCCAACCTCAAACCTCACCCACAGTTTCTAAACCCCCTCACCCAACCTCACCCTCACCCTTGTGAGACCCAAGTTTTTAAGTTGGAATAAATCGAATAAAATTTCTTTTCACGATTAATCTGATGTAACGTGAAGGAAAACCTGAACAAGGGAATGTTGAATGGAACAAATTTGTGAAGGATAAAGTTCAGGAAAAAGCTAAGGATTTTATCGAAGTCGATAAAAGTTATAACACGATTAGTATTTGATTTAAATCTAGGTCAAGAACGCTAGAAAATAGCTAATTTACGTTTTTAGACACGACGGAAATTAATTCCAAAAATCTTCAGAGAAATGTCAGAACTTCTCTTGATCGTCTCTAAACAAGCGTTTCGATGCGAAACCCTGGAATGTACGAACGTCAAATTCCAATACTCGGAAGTTTGCCGAAACCGAAACCCTGATAGTTCAGAAACCCTAAAATTTACGGACGATGAAGACTTTTTCTATTCGGAGCTTCAAATGAAGATTCCACCCGCGCTCGCCTATTTCTCTTGATATTTCTAATCTTTCTTCAGAACAAAGTTTTCTCATCCGACATCAACTGCAAAAAGTAGTTTTCGGGTAAAACCGATTTACAACGACTTTTGATCGTTTGATTAAATTCCAAGAAACCTGTTTTGAGTTCTGGAATTCTGTCGCCAGAACTTATCTTAGAATTCTCCGAGGATTACACAGGAAAAATCGGAATCGCGAAATTTTCATTTTTCGAAATTTTCCAAAAACTATAAATAGCGGGAAAATGAAAAAAATTCAAAAAAACTCACCCATTTCCCCCATTGAACCCGCGAGCTTCCAAGAGAGGAGGAGGATTTTGATTTTCGCCGTTTCTTGCCCGTTTGCTTCACCGATCGTTGCAAATCGAAGACCTTGAGGTAGGTAAACCATATCTCTCTTCTGATCGTCGTTTCTGTCGACTTCTCCTATGTCTTTCTGTGCTCAAAGTTTTGAGCTTTTTGTAAAACTGTCCAAATAAGCTGATTTCAGTGTCTAAACTTATTCCCTGCATGCTCCTGAGCGTGTTTTGCGGATTATATTTTGTCGAATGTCGACGAAATGCCGCCGGGATCAATTTCTGATGGAAAAACCCATTTTTGGGTAAAGCTCCGTTCTTTACGTTAAAAATTCGCGACTTAGCTTCGTGCTAGTAGGATTAGTTGTCATAAATGTCGTTGTTGACGTACCCATCCAATTTGTTTTTCGAAAATCCAGTTTTGAAAATTCTGAGCTGAAAATAATGACCAAAATACCCCTGCGACAGTTTTTCATCCGAAAATTTTTCCGAGCTTAGAACCGTCTTAGTTACGGCTAATGATAACCTAGGAACCAAGTTTGATCGAAGAAAAATCGATCCCCCTAATTAGGGAAAGTGGCCGAGAGCTCCATTGAGGGGGGAGGGAATTTTGGTTTTTCGAAAACTTGTCTTAACGCGTTAGATTGTCGTACGTAGGAGTTGGTAATGTGTCGTGTGACCCTAGTGCGTTTTGTTTGTTGAGTTTCTGACTCATTGTGCTTGATTTCTGTGATTTGTTCTAAGGTTCATTTGAAGGATTTTGTGAAGTTCCAGAAGAAAATTGTGAGGGAAACTTGGAAAAGCAAGCTGGAAAACCAACCGGTGAGGGCTTCTCACTGAATACTAGCTAATGTTTTAGGTGTCGACTAATTCGACTTGATTTATTGTTTATGCACTTGATTGTGTTTGATTGGGAAAATGTTTTCTGAGGCTACGGCTGACAATTGATAATCTTTTATTGCTTGATTGCTGTTGAAGTTGAATCACATGCTAAATGCTACCTGGTTAATATAGGATGTGTGATATTTGCCCTATATGCTAAGTGCTAAATGGTTATTCCTCAATGTGCTGTTATATGTGTCATGACTGTTGGATTGTACTGTTTGAAATATGCAAGTACACATATATCTGTTATTCGGCAGAGTGAGGATAACGGGCTGTTATGCCAACTTTTATTGTGAGATTTGAGAAAGTTTGATGGGACGGACCGAGGTTCGGACCATTGATATTGTTTGATGGATCGAGACCTTCTCTGGGAAGTATTTGGGATTATGGGAGTTTTTTTTTTTAAACTTATAGGATTTGTGATAAAACTAAATGAATGTTATTTTACAAGGAAAATTCATACGACACTAAGCAACCTCAAGACCTTTATTTAATGATTACAAATTCAATTAAGAGCTTAAGACATGAATATTAGTTTTTGGAAAATGAGAAGTGTCGCCGAGTCCAAGTTTTGGGGAAACTGATGAGTTTCCGAGTATGTTGATACTCTTTCGCTCTATGAGCTGATTTTTTATTTGGGCTATCTAAAGGATAAGCCGAGAAATTAATAAGTTTTCAGGTATGATGATACTCTTTCGCTCGATGAGCTGATTTGCTGTTGGGCTATCTGAAAGATAAGCCAGGAAACGGGTAGTTTCCAAGTACATTGGTACTTTGTGCTCGCTGAGCAGTTTTTGACCATCGGATGGAGATGAGTCGGATGATTCGAGAAATCATCATGAGTTACTTTTTATAATTATTTGTCTTTTGTCGCAGAATCGACATTTACCTTAGGGTATTCTTTTTAGAGACAATTAGTTAGCTAGAACACGTGACGACGTGACGAGTGAGGTCGGAGACGTTGTTTGGCTAACCACTTGCATTCATGCACTCATTGAGGTTAATACACGGTGGGATTGCCGGACCTCGTTGGATTCCAAAAATGGTCATAAGACCCGAATTTCCATGTAAGAACACTGCGGTGATTCTTGGTAGCAGACGGAAATGGCAGGCCTGCGGGTTTACTGCTGATCTGACTACACTTTGTTTGGTATAAGAGACACGCGAGCGGAAATGGTCCCACCGTGGCTGGTGTTAGGGCTGACTCGTTAGTGCCCATCCCTCCGGAATGCATCTCGTTCCTTTGCATATGCATTTCATGCACCATTCATGCTGATTATAGTTGCTGTTTGTGTTTGTTACCTGTCAGTGTTTTGATTTATGTTATATGCCAGCAAATGTAATATATGTCTATTGGACAGGTTTTGCAACTATAATGTTGACATCTGTAATTAAGACTATGTGGCTAATATTTAATTTTTGCCTATTGGATGTACTATTATGTAATTCTTTGAGTTGACCCTTGCGCGTGCTACCTGTGTATGGGGGGCTATGTATGCCCTTTTTGTCAGATGATGTCTATGTCCGACTGGTTCGAGATGGTCGTCCCCACGGGGGGGACCAGATTTGAGTTGCTTGACACAGAGACCCCGGGCTCGTGGGTGGTAGACCCCGCAGGTCACCGAGCCATTTACACGGGGCGTATTATGGAGGACCACGTGGACCGATTTGGGAACCTGACGCAAGGAGTTTTGAGACGCCACACCGTTAGCTTCAACCCACCACCGGGCGTGCATTGTGGCCCTGGAGTTGTAGTGCCACCACCACCATCGTCGCCTGAGGATGAGGAGGACCCGTTAGAGGAGTTGCCGGTAGGGGGTGCTTCGTCTGAGTCCAGCTCACCCACCATTGCGGCTGCTGTCTTGGGATCGGGTACAGTACCCGTGGTACCTGCTGTGAGGACCGATGCCGTTGTTGACGTGATCGTCCTGGATTCCGATTTAGACGACGATCATGGGGATGCGTAGTTGGCGTGGTGTGTAGTACTCCTAGAGTAGGGATTAGGGTAGGAGTAGCGTCGTGGCTCTGATCATCAGTTTTTCTCATTTTGGGGCAGGGTAGGTCCCCGACCTATAGCTTTTTGTGTGGTTCTCTTGACGGGAGTCACAGGGAGTTGGTCAGATTAGGAGGTATTTTGAGGTGACCTACTTTCTGGTTGGAGGACTGTATATCAGGATACTGACTCTATATTTTGTGTTGTACATATTTGTCGTTAGGCACTACTTTCCCGTCACTGGAGGCTACTCGTGACGTAGTTCACCGTTTAGTTGTGGGGAGTGTATATATTGTACATTAGTTCTGTTTACTTTTAGTTGATGCATCTTTAAGATTTGACGAGTCTTTATTTACTGGAAAAAAAAATATTCACGTTTTTACGCTTTATTTTCTTTTGGTTACTAAAGTGACGCCACCGGAATCGGGGTGTTACATTTGTGGTATCAGAGCTTGTCGAGTCTTTCGGGAGTCTTTGGGGAATAGGTCTTCTGTGCTAGGTTGTGTGACTCTGCAAAGAGTAAAAATTGATTGTCTGCCAAGCGATTTTTCGCTTAGAATTGATTGAAGTTATTGCTTAATCATATTGTATAGTTATGTTAGATGCTATCTTATGATGAGTACTAACTGTTTGTTTGACTTAACAGAACATGGTGAACACTAACCAATTAGCGGAGATGATGGCCACTATGGCCCAAGTTGTGACTGCCCAAGCAAATGAAAATGCTTTGAGACGTGCAGCTGAGGAAGCACGTGATCAGCATCAGCGTCAGAGGGAAATAACTCTGGATCAGAATAAGGGATTAAATGATTTCAGGAGACAAGACCCACCAAAGTTCTCGGGTGGTACTGACCCTGATAAAGCGGATCTCTGGATCCAGGAAATTGAGAAGATTTTCGGAGTGTTGCAAACTGCTGAAGGTGCCAAGGTTGGCATGGCTACTTATCTGTTGATTGGGGATGCTGAATATTGGTGGAGAGGCGCCAGGGGAATTATGGAAGCCAACAATGAAGAAATCAACTGGAATTCTTTCCGGACTGCATTCCTGGAGAAGTATTTTCCAACAAGTGCTCGGGATGAGCGAGAGGCACAGTTCCTGACACTTCGTCAAGGGAGTATGTCTGTACCTGAATTTGCTGCTAAGTTGGAATCTTTGGCTAAGCATTTCCAATTTTTCCATGATCATGTGGATGAACGCTACATGTGTAAGCGTTTTGTCAATGGATTGAGGCCGGATATTGAGGATTCTGTGAGGCCACTGGGAATCATGCGTTTTCAGTTGCTTGTTGAGAAAGCTACAGAGGTTGAGTTGATGAAGAATAAGAGGTTGAATCGTACTGGAGGTGGAGGACCAGTGAGATCAAGTTCTCAAAATTACCAAGGAAAAGGGAGATTTCAGAACAAGAAACCATATCAACGTCCTGCTGGAAGAGGGTTTACCTCAGGATCTTACAGACCTATGGCCGGTACTGCTGGAGGTTCTGGAGATCAGGCTGTGAATAGAAATGTGAACTGTTTCAAGTGCGGGAAGCTGGGGCACTATGCCAACGCGTGTACAGACACGAGGCCTAAGTGCTTTAACTGTGGCAAGTTTGGACACAATGCCAGTCAGTGTAGGGCACCCAAGACTGAACCGTCTGTTAACACTGCTAGAGGGAAACGTCCTGCCGCCAAAGCAAGAGTTTACACCATGGATGGTGAAGAGGCTGAAGGACTTGATGGTCTGATCAGAGGGAATTGCGAGATTGACGGTAATCTCCTAACTGTACTTTTCGATTCCGGTGCAACACATTCGTTTATTTCTAGGGAGTGCGTGACCAGACTGAAACTGCCTGTTACTGCTTTGAGCTTTGATCTTATTGTCACTACACCTGCTAGAACCCTACTTGCTAATGCTGCAGGCATGTATTGTCCGGTGACATATAGGGATAGAGTCTTTCATGCTAATCTGGTATGCTTAACTCTCAAGAACTTAGATGTTATTCTAGGAATGGATTGGTTATCTCATTATCATTGTCTTTTGGACTGCAACCGAAAGAGAGTGGTTTTTCCTGACTCGGATCTTTTCGAGTATCTATCTGCGAATCATATCAGTGTTTCTTTGAACGAGGGATCTCAAGAGTACTCTTCATTGCTGAACCTAGAGGGTAAAGGGAATCCGAATGTGGATGGTATTCCAATTGTGAGAGACTTCACTGACGTATTTCCTGATGATGTACCTGGATTGCCGCCTGTCCGCGACATCGAGTTTGCTATTGACATTGTACCGGGAACAGGGCCAATTTCGATTGCACCATATCGTATGGCACCTGCAGAGTTAGTGGAATTAAAGTCTCAGATCGAAGATCTTCTGTCTAAAGGATTTATTCGTCCAAGTGTTTCGCCTTGGGGAGCGCCAGTTTTATTGGTAAAGAAGAAGGATGGAAGGTCTAGATTGTGTGTTGATTACCGACAACTTAACAAAGCAACCGTCAAGAATAGGTATCCGTTGCCTAGAATTGATGATTTGATGGATTAACTTCGAGGAGCTGCGGTATTCTCAAAGATAGACCTGAAGTCGGGTTATCATCAAATTAGAGTGAAGACGGAGGATATTCAGAAGACTGCATTCAGAACTCGCTATGGACACTATGAGTATTTAGTGATGCCATTTGGAGTGACAAATGCACCTGCTGTCTTTATGGACTACATGAACAGGACTTTCCATGCATTCTTAGATCGATTTGTCGTAGTGTTTATCGACGATATTCTGATTTACTCAAAGGATGCTAAGGACCATGAGGAGCATCTGCGCCAAGTCTTGCAAGTGTTGAGGGAGAAGAAGCTGTACGCTAACCCTTCCAAGTGTGAATTTTGGCTTGAAGAAGTGAAATTTTTAGGTCATGTGATCTCTAAGGAAGGTATAGCGGTGGATCCAGCAAAGGTAGAGACAGTATTGGCTTGGGAACAGCCAAAGACTGTGACGGAAGTCAGAAGTTTTGTTGGTCTGGCGGGATACTATCGCCGTTTCATCGAGAACTTTGCCAAGATTGTTGGACCTTTGACTCAACTTACGAGGAAGGATCAACCTTTTGCATGGACCGAAGCCTGTGAAACGAGTTTCCAGACGATGAAGGAACGTTTGACGACGTCACCTGTGTTAGTTCTGCCACAACCAGAGGAACCGTATAAGGTTTATTGTGATGCTTTGTATCAAGGGTTGGGATGTGTGCTGATGCAACATCGGAAAGTTGTAGCTTATGCTTCACGACAACTGAAGACTCACGAGAAGAACTATCCGACCCATGACCTAGAGTTAGCTGCGATTGTATTTGCGCTGAAGATCTGGAGGCATTACTTATATGGATGCACTTTCACTATATTCAATGATCATAAGAGTTTGAAGTATCTGTTTGATCAGAAGGAGCTGAATATGAGACAACGAAGATGGATGGAATTCATCAAGGATTATGAATTTACTCTACAATATCATCCTGGAAAGGCTAATGTTGTTGCTGACGCCTTGAGTAGGAAGATGCATATCTCGTCAATGATGATTAAGGAGCTGCAATTACTGGAACAATTCCGAGATTTGAGTTTAGATGTGAGATCATCCGAGGGAAAATTGAAGTTCGGTGTGATCAGGATCGCAAATGGATTGATGGAAGAAATCCGAGATCAACAGTTACAAGATGAATTTCTACTCGGGAAGAGGAACTTGGTAATTCAGGGTAAGGACCCGGAATTCAAGGTAGGAAATGATAATATCCTGCGGTGTAAGGATAGAGTATGTGTACCTAACAACCCTGATTTGAGGAGATTGATTATGGACGAAGGTCACAAGAGCAAGTTGAGCATTCATCCTGGAATGAAAAAGATGTATCAAGATTTGAAGGTGAATTTTTGGTGGCCAGGAATGAAGAGACAAGTGGCCGAGTATGTAGCTGCGTGTTTGACATGTCAGAAAGCGAAAGTGGAACATCAGAAACCTTCGGGTATGCTACAGAGTTTGGATGTACCAGAATGGAAATGGGACAGCATATCGATGGATTTTGTCGTAGCTTTGCCAAGAACTCAGAAAGGTTATGATTCGATTTGGGTAAAAGTGGATCGATTAACCAAGTCGGCTCATTTTATACCGGTAAGAACTACCTACAATGTGGAGAAACTGTCGGAGATTTATATAGCTGAGATCGTACGCCTTCATGGGATACCAACGAGTATCGTTTCTGACCGAGACCCAAAATTTACTTCACATTTTTGGGGAGCTCTTCAGGAGGCTTTGGGAACGAGGTTGAGATTAAGTTATGCTTATCACCCACAGACAGATGGACAGACTGAGAGGACTATACAATCATTGGAAGATCTACTACGAGCTTGTGTTTTGGACAACAAGGGTAGTTGGGATAATCTCTTGCCATTGATTGAGTTCACTTACAACAACAGTTTCCACACGAGCATAGGTATGGCACCGTATGAAGCTTTGTATGGCCGCAAGTGTCGAACACCTTTGTGTTGGTATCAAGAGGGGGAAAACTTGTTAGTTGGACCAGAACTTCTGCAACAGACAACATAGAAGATTAGGCAGATCAGAGAGAAAATTAAGACTTCTCAAAGTAGACAGAAAAGTTATGCCGATCAGAGGCGCAGAACTCTAGAATTTGAGGAAGGAGATCACGTATTTCTGCGAGTTACACAGACTACAGGGGTAGGACGAGCGATTAAGTCGAAGAAACTTACGCCAAAGTTTATTGGACCTTATCAGATTACTCGTCGTATAGGACCAGTTGCTTATCAGATTGCATTACCACCATTCTTATCAAACATTCACGATGTGTTTCATGCGTCACAACTGAGAAAGTATATTGCGGATCCGACACACGTTATCGAGCTTGATGACATCGAGTTAAGGGATGACTTGTCGTTCGAGACGCCGCCAATTAGCATTGGTGACACACGGATAAAACAGTTGAGGGGAAAAGAGATTGCGTTGGTAAAAGTCATTTGGAACAAGGACACTATATTTTGTGTTGTACATATTTGCCGTTAGGCACTACTTTCCCGTCACTGGAGGCTACTCGTGACGTAGTTCACCGTTTAGTTGTGGGGAGTGTATATATTGTACATTAGTTCTGTTTACTTTTAATTGATGCATCTTTAAGATTTGACGAGTCTTTATTTACTGGAAAAAAAAATATATCGAAAAAAAAATATTCACGTTTTTACGCTTTATTTTCTTTTGGTTACTAAAGTTACGCCACCGGAATCGGGGTGTTACAACCCTCACCCACCTGCAAACCCTCACGACCTCACCCAACCTCAACCCTCAGCCTCAGCCTCACCCACCTGCACCCTCACCCTCACCCCCAAACCCCAACCCGCAACCTCCTTCACCCAACCTCAACCCTCAACCGCAAACCCCAAACCCCAACCCGCAACGTCACCCTCACCTACAATCGGAACCAAAACCAAAACCCCAACCCCTACCCCCAACCGAAATCCCCACCCCAATCTAAGTTTGGATCCAGAAGAACCCAGAACTTGAGTGAGAGAAGAGAGAGGTGAAGAGATCGATCAACTACTTGATAGATCCAGAAAAACCAAAACATCAGTCTTCAATCTCTTGATAGATCCACTCATCAGGCTTCACCCACAGTTTCTTCTGCTTCCTACATGGAGGAGGCTCCGTCACTCACTCCTCTTTCTCTCTCGTTTCTTCTACCTTATTCTTCAGCTGGTTCAAACTCTTTTCAATTTGGGGAAGTGGTGGTTCCCGATCTAGGTTTCTACTGATGGGATTGGATTGGGGAGCGTGGAAGGAATGAGGGGGTTGGGGTTGATGTTGCTGGGGTTTGGGGTTGGTGTTCTGGGTTTGTGTTGTTGTGTGCGGGTTGAGGTTGAGGTTGGGGGTAGGGGTCGGGTTGAGGTTGCGGGTGGGGAGCTGAGGTTGGGGGTGGGATCGGGTTAAGGTTGGGGTTGGGGTGGGGGTGATGATGCAGGATTGCGGGTGAGGATGAATTGATGATGATGATTATTTGGTGTTGATCTGGGATGATGATGAGATTTGGGGTTGTGGTTTCCTCTTAATAGGGTAATGGGTCATGATGATGACTTAAATTTTTTATTTTATTTAATTTTATAATTTAATTTAGTAGTCTGATGTGTAATTTTTTAATTTTTTTTTAATTTTTATAATTCACGTAAACATTTTTATCCTCGTCAGCGTGCCATTTAAGCACTCGCCGGAGCTCCGCCCTCCGGCGAGGACCCGCTCCAAAAGTTTTTCAAACACGGGGACTTTAGACCAAATATTTTTCGGGGAGGGACTCACCTCAGACGGCGACTCAAACACATGGACCAATATGGTAGTTAACCCAAAATTAATCATTAATTTTTAAACTTTTATATGCATATATTATGTATAAAAAAATTTGTTTTGTTTAAGCTGTTATTACCAAAAGAAAATTATGTATAAAATTCTACATGGCTTAATTGCACTTTTGCTCATAAACTAACGTGTTAGTGCAAATGAGGTTTTTAAACTTTAGAATTCCCAGTTTTAGTCATTTACTGCGGGAAATTCTAGGGAAAATTTATTATGGTCACCTAAAAACTTGTGTAAAGTTACACCAAGCCATTTTGACCCACTATAACAGGTTTAAAAAAAATCAAAATAAATATTTTCTTAATTAAACATTTATCTTTAATTAATTTAAAAAAACATTTAAACTTAATTTTAAACCCAAATCCCAGCAGCCACTGTAACTAATCTCCCTTCCCCAACCTCCTCCCCCACCGTTGTTGGCATGACAACGTTTTCTCCCCCACCACCGTGAACCCTTGAATTCCATTTCCTTCACCCAGAAATTTTGAAACCCAACCGCAACCCACCCCCACCCTCTCCCCATAACCCAACTGCAACCCACCCTACCCTCACACCCAACCCACACCAGAAACCCACCCCCACCCAAAAACCCAACCGCAACCCACCCCCACCGTCACCCCTAACCCCACCCGGAAACCCACCCCACCCCACCCCACCGATCGAAAACCCATTAGCCCACCGTCACTGCCGCCGCGCATAGCCACCTCCACCCTCCACTAAACTACCGGAAGAGAAAAAACTTAACTTGAACAAGAGGCCTTCTTCCTTCTCACCACCACTGCACAACCATCACCACCACCAGATTTTTTTCTTCCAAAAATCTATAAACCCAAAACAGACGAATCTGATTTTCGCTCCTCACAACCATGGATATGGATCTGTAAAGATCCAACCTTTATCTCTGATTTCCGTCCAAAAATCGATGCTTTGTTCTTCACCTTCTTATCCATCTTCGTCTTCTACTTGCTAGGACCATGAATGATGAAAACCCAGTGGTTGAGGATTGGAAGAAACAGAGATGTCGTACATAGGCTAAGATCTGCCATGGTGACTCATAACGGCGGTTGAAGGTTATGGAAGGAACGATGATGGCGGTGTAGTGGCCGCGCGGCTAGGAGAGAGGTGGTTGGCGGTTTCTAGATTCATTGATTTCTTTCTGGTTTTGTTGCTTTTTTTGTTCTTTGTTTAGAGTTGAGGAAGGAGGAGGATAATTTATTCACTAATTAACCTAATCCTTCATTAACTAATTTACTAATATATATGTTTTTTAATTTTTTTTAAAAAACCTGCTAAACCTGCTACTGCAGGTCAAAATAGCATGGTGTAACCTTACACAAGTTTTTAGGTGATCATAATAAACTCACCCGAAATTCTAATAACCACAAAGATATCTTTGTGTAACCTTGCACAAGGGGAATCTGACCTACTATGGTGGGTTCCCCGGTTTTTTTAAAATATTAAAAATTTCAAAAAAGAAATTATTATTCAATTTAGAATATTCAATACTAAAAAAAATTAGAATATTCAATAATTTTATCTCTATCGTCACAATAATTTTAGCCATCAAAATTTAGAAGTTTATTCATCATCCTCTAACAACCAAACCCAGGAAAAATTCTAATCCTCCCGCCACAAAAACCCAGTAGCTATTATCTTCATCATTCTTTTTCCCATCTTCAGTTTAGGGTACATAACACCAATTCAAACAACTACAGATCCCTAATTCTCAAGAGTACCAAATCCATACTCCATCATATTACAACAACCAGATCACAATGATTTTTGGTTAAGTCAAATTTGATTGAAAGGCCACAAGGGGTGTCACCCATGGATACAACCAGAGAAAAGTACAAGAGGCCAAGGTGCCAAAAATGAAACAAATAAGGGAGAAACAGAAGGTACACAGAGAAACAGAGATTGGAAGAAACATTAAGGAACCACAGAGCCTTGTTCTACCTCACGGAACCACGGAGCCCCATCACCCTTCTTTCCGCTACGTCATCAACCTCCAACGCTCGCCGTCATCAACCAATGCATCATCAACCTCCAACGCTCGCGGTCATCAACCTCCAACGCTCGCTCGCCCTTCTTTGCTACATTAATCTTAAGACCTGGAGCTTATAAGCAGTCCACTTGGATTTTCATGGCTCACTTGGATTTTCTTTGCTTTAATGAATAGAAAGAACATCATCCTCAAACAAGATATGTGACAACCTTATACCATTCCTAGACAATCATCCGTCGTCCCTCCATTACCAATGTAGAGATGGTCGAGCTTAGCCGCTCCATAAACATTACAAAAAGGCCCATGTTTAGGATTGAAAGAGGGGAGCTTCTCCCCATTTCATATACCGGAGAAATTTATTAATTTAGAGAGTTATTAATTTATCGATAAATTAATAATTATTAATTTAAAGAGTTTTTAAGTAATTATACTGTACATACCAAACAAAAAGGAAACTTTATGATACAATACAAAAAATACAACACCTGAGCTATTGGATGCAATAAGAAAAGTTAGAGATGAGCTCCAAATAGACTTGAACTTTAAAGGAAAACAGACAACTATTGAATCATATTTCAATAGAGTGTAATATATATATTTTTTCAGTTTCTATGAATTATTAATTTATGATTTTCTTGGGACCGAAAATTATAAAGGGATCTCCCGAAAAATTATTATCTTATTATTTTATCGAGTTTTTCAATTTTTTACATTGACCCAAGTCGGGACCGGACAAATTTATTATTTTAGAGAGTTTATTAATTTACCGAATATTAATTTAAAGAGTTTCTACTGTAGTAGGTAGGTTCGACATGGCAACACATGTACTGAGATCAGCCAAACACACTTCTTAAGAAAATCAAACTCATGATCATAAGTTGCTTTAAAAAACCTCCAATTCAAACGATCATAAACTTTTGCCAACTCTAACTTAAGAACCAGGTCCACTGTTTACTTGCCAACTCTCTCTTTCTCTCTCTCTCTGGCATGCAGACGTGATACATGTCTGTTGCGTTCTAAGGTAAGCTTACGTGAGAAAAGGTACAAAAAACAAATCCTAGCAGAGCACTAAAATAGTAAAGATGTAATAAAAGGGAATATTCTCATTAAGTGTCAAAAAGTTCTTTGTACAAGGTGATGACCTTCCCTTTTATAGAGGGTAGGGTCATGATATGGACTTTTCCTACATTTGGGCCTGACAACCTGGGCCAACGTGAGAAAAGGTACAAAAAGCAATCCCTATGCACATAGGACAAATCCAAGAGAATCTTCCAGCTGGCTTGCGGGTCCACTTAAAGGAGGCGAGAATCCTCGGTATTTCGTCAGCTCCCGCCATGTCTGTCTCAGCCCAGCTGATTGCTTGTTTTGGGCTGGCATGGAGGTCTTTATGTCCCGCCCAGTCCACATTCCCCCAAGACATGAGGCTCAGGTAGATTGGGTCGAAATGTCTTCATCATGCTATTTCGTCACCTGCCTCCATTGTTCATTGGGTGATTTTTGGTGAAGTTATTTGTGAATGTATTGGTTATTCTACACTGTCGCCTTCACGTTTACTGTTATATCGCCACTTTCTGTATTCGTTGATATACCGCCACTTGTTTTATTTTGTTGTTATGCCGCCATTGTCTCAACCATCAATCAAGTCTTTTCCACTGACACACGCAATCCTTGTTTTCCGGGATTCGTCATCATTTGCCATGAATGCAGTTTCTATTTGTGTGTCTCGAGGAGTTATACCTTTTCACTTCGCACCTTTTTGTAAAAAAAAATTCAAATTTCAAATCCCACGACGTTTCGCTATTTGTCCCACTCATTCTCTCTCCTCTTTTCCCCTATAAAACCTCTTTTACCTCTTCACTTTTTTAGTTTCCGAAACTTTCTTACTTCCTCCTATTCGAACTCCGGCGAATCCTTGCTTACTCCGGCCGTCGTCATTGCGCGGTGTTCTCCTTTAGCCGACGTTATCCTTACCCAATCTCTCATCCCCTCCTCCGGTGAGTTCTTTACACCCTCTTTTCTCATTTTGTTTTCTTTCTCTTTCTTTGACACTGTTCATCTTCCTCTTTTAAATTTCATGAAATTACCCAGTATGTCATTGAATAGTGTTAGCGTTTCTTCCTTAGAGCTTTCCTCACCTTCAACGGAGGAGGAAATTTCTGCCCCCTCTGTTATTGAAATCCAATCCTCGCCTTCCATTCACGAGGATTCTGGACCAGCCGGTTCTGTCGATTCTGTCCTTTCTTCCAATGGAGATTTATCTTCGCCTGAATGGCGTACAAATGTACACTTGGTTGAAGATAAATGTCTGTGGCGTTCCATCTGGGGTAGTATTGGGAGCATTAATTCGCTTCGAATATCTAGCCAAGGGTTTACAAAGGTAAATCCCGCCACTTCACATAACGAGGACCTCCAGCTAAATGATTGTGTTCTTTTGCGAAAAGATTCATCAAATGAGTCGCCCGACTTCTTTTTCGTTTATGGTTATTTTTTCACTGATTTGAACATTAAACTTCCTTTTTTGCCTTTCATATGTCATATTTTGTCCTTTCTGAATGTGGCGCTTTGCCAACTCCAGCCCAACGCTTGGGGCTTTATCCGTTGTTTCGAAATCCTATGTGATCATTTGAGCTTCACGCCCACCTACCATTTGTTTTTTCTTTTCTATGAATCTGTTACTAAGAAACCTACTTCCGTGAAGTGGGTTCCTCCCCTAGCCCGCAAGAAAATGAGTCGGTTTATTGCTCTTAAGAGCCATTACAAAGTGTGGCAGAAAAAGTATTTTAAAGTTGTTGAGTCACCGGAAGTAAAGAACTTGTTTCGGGATTCCAACAATTGTCCTCTCTTCCCATTTTATTGGACAAAAAATCCCCACCGAAAAATCTTCGTTTCATATGACGCCTTAGACAATTCTGAGCGAGGGGTTGCCGATTATCTTCGTTCATTGCCGGTATTCTCTGGTCATGAGTTGATTGAGGCGTCAAAAACTGGCACCTTAAATCAATTTTTTAGTAAGTTAATGATCTTTACACATAACTTGCTTTTTCATTCATGCCTCACTTCTAACTGTGATACTTTCCTGTGTAGCCACGATGGGTAAAGGGAAGGTCGATGCCAGCCCTTTAAAGATGAAAGAATATCTCGCCCAATCTCCTGAGGCGGTGAGAAAAAGAGCTGCTGATGCTGAGCAGAAGAAAAAACTTGAAGGTACTTCAGATTCGGACAATATCAGGGATCCTAAGCGCCAGAAAACTTCAGGCGCCACTGAAAAAACTGCTGGTGACAAACCCTTGCACCAGACGACTCTAAATCAGTCTGGTTTGGCCTCAAGAGGTAAACCGGTAGAGAAAAAGAAGGGAGATGATAATGTCCCGCCACCCCGGGGAGATCCAAATGCGATGATTAACCGCCCACTGACTCCGTTTGCTCATGCTGGCTCTAGTTCAGCCATTGGAGGCGAGGCTCTCCCTACCCTGCTAAGCTTGTCTGATCCTCATTTCAACGGATTAGATTTTATGAATCGAACCTTTGACAACAGGCTCCACAAAGACATTTCTGGTCAAGGTCCCCCCAACATTGCTTCCATGGCCATTCACCATGCCCTTTCTGCCGCCAGTACTGTGGCGGGTATGGCTCATTATGTGAAGGATTTGCATGCAGCTAAGAATCGTCTTGAGAAGAAGGCGGCTGGCTGGAAGGCTGCGTACGAGCGAGCAAAGGTCGATGCCGAAACCGCCAATAAGCACTTGAAGTCGTCCGATGAAAAATGTGCTAAGTTAACTGAAGACTTGGCGACTTCTAACTTACTCCTGTAAAAAACTAAATCTTTGAAGGAAGCCATTAATGTCAAACACACTGCTGCTCAGGCTAAGTGCCGGAAGATGGAGGAGAAATATGAACGCCTGAATGCTTCCATTCTAGGGCGTGCATCCATTCAATTTGCTCAAGGCTTTCTCAAGGCTAAAGAGAAAATCAGTGTTGTTGAACCAGGCTTTGACCTTTTGCGAGACCCAAGTTTTTAAGTTTAGAATAAATCGAATAAAATTCATTTTCACGACTAATTTGATGTAACGTGAAGGAAAATATGAACAAATGTTTATTGGATGGAATCAATTTGTGAAGGAGAAAGTTCAGGAAAAAACTAAGGATTTTATCAAAGTCGATAACAGTTATAGCACGACTAATATTCGCATTAAACCTAGGTCAAGAACGCTAGTAAATAACTAATTTACATTTTTTAGACGCGATGGAAATTAATTCCAAAAATCTTCAGAGAAATGTTAGAACTTCTCTTATTCGTCTATAAACAAGGGTTTCGATACGAAACCCTAGAATGTAAGAACGTCAAATTCCAATACTCGGAAGTTTGCCGAAACCGAATCACTGATAGTTCAAAACCCTAAAATCAACGGACGATGAAGACTTTTTCTATTCGGAGCTTCAAATAAAGATATCATCTGCGTACGCCCACTCTAGTCGACGTTCCAAATCTTTCTTCAGAAGGAAGTTTCTGCATCCGAGGTCAAAACCATAAAGTGCATAAAGTGCATTTTAAGCCGGTACACATTAAAAACAAGCCTCGAAAACCAAAAATCATACTGATATTTCTTTGGAGAATTAGAAGATTCAGCGAAAAGAATATCGTGTCTAAAATACGTAGGAATCAGTAGGAAAAATCGAAATCGCGAAATTTTCATTTTTCCGCATTTTCCAAAACCTATAAATAGCCAAGAAATGAAATTTTTTCCAAATCCACCCCCATTGAACCCCAAAACCCGCGAGCACAAGGAGGAGAGGAGGAGGAATTGATTTTCGCCGTTTCTTGCCCGATCGCTGCACACCTCGTTGCTACTTGAAGATTACGAGGTATAGTTACTATCCCTCGCTTCTGATCGTCGTTTCTGTCGCTTTTCTCTATGTCTTTCTGTGCTCAAAGTTTTGAGCTTTTTGTAAAACTGTCCAAATAAGCTGATTTTAGTGTCTAAACTTATTCCTTGCATGCCCCTGAGCGTGTTTAGCGGATTACATTTTGCCGAATGTCGCCGAAATGCCGCCGGAATCCATTTCTGTTGGAAAAACCCATTTCTGGGTAAAGCTCTGTTCTTTACGTTAAAAATTCACGACCTAGCTTAGCGCTAGTAGGATTAGTCGTCATAAACGTCGTTGTTGACGTCCCCATCCAATTTGTTTTTCGAAAATCCAGTTTTGAAATTCTGATCTGAAAATAATGACCAAAATACCCCTGCGACAGTTTTCGATCCGAAAATTTTTCTGAGCTTAGAACCGTCTTAGTTACGACTAATGATAACCTAGGAACCAAGTTTGATTGAAGAAAAATCGGCCCTCCTAATTGTGAAAAGTGGTCGAGAGCTACCCTAGGGGGGGGGGGGAGGAAATTTCGTTTTTCGAAAATTTGTCTTAACGCGTTAGATTGTCATACTTCGGAGGTTGTAATGTTTCGTGTAACCCTAGTACGTATTGTTTGTTGAGTTTCTGACTCATTGTGATTGATTTCCGTGAATTTGTCCTAAGGTTCTTTTGAGGAACTTAGTGGATTCGAGGAAGAAAATTGTGAAGGAAAGTTTGGGGAGCAAGCTGGAAAACCTACAGGTGAGGGCTTCTCACTAAAACTAGATAATGAATTAGGTGTCGACGATTTCGACTTGATTTACTGTTTATGCACTTGATTGTGTTTGACTGGGAAACACGTTTTCTGAGGCTACGGCTGACAATTGATAATCATTTATTGCTTGATTGTTGTTGAGGTTGGTTCACATGCTATGTGCTACCTGGTTAATCTAGGATGTGTGATATCTGCCCTATATGCTAAGTGCTAAATGGTTAGTCCTCAATGTATTGATATATGTGCCATGACTGTTGGATTGTATTGTTTTGAATATGCAAATACACGTATATCTGTTGATTTGACAGAGTGAGGATAACGGGCGATTATGCCGGATTTATCGTGAGATTTTGATAAAGTTTGACGGGACGAACAGAGTTTCGAGCCTTGTTGTTGTTTTGTTGGATCGAGACCTTCTCTGGGAATTACTTGGGATTACGGGACCTTTTAAACTCATAAGGTTAGAGACAAAACTAAATGGAAACTATTTTTACCAGGAAAATTCATAAGACATAAAACAACCTCTAAACCTTTAAATAATGATTACATTCTCAAATAAGAGCTTAGGATTTGGATATTAGTTTTGAAAAATGAGAAGTATCGTCGAATCCAAGATTTAGGAAAAACTAATGAGTTTCCGAGTATTTTTATACTCTTTCGCTCGATGAGCAGTTTTGTTGTTTGGCTATCTAAAAGATAAGCCAGGAAAATTAATAAGTTTCTGAGTACTTTGATGCTCTTTCGCTCGATGAGCAGTTTTGTTGTTTGGCTATCTAAAAGATAAGCAGGGAAAATTAATAAGTTTCTGAGTACTTTGATGCTCTTACTCTCGATGAGCAGATTTGTTGTTTGACTATCTAAAAGATGAGTCCGGGAACTATAAGTTTCCAAGTACATTGGTACTCTTCGCTCGCTGAGCAGATTTTGACCGTCGGATGGAGACGAGTCAGATAACTCGAGAAGTTATCACGAGTGATTACACTCTCTCTGATATTTAATTGTCTTTTGTCGCAGAATCGACATTTACCTTAGGGTATTCTTTTTAGAGACAATAAGTTAGCTAGAACACGTGACGACTTGACGAGTGAGGTCGGAGACGTTGTTTGGCTAATCACATTTCATTCATTCACACATTTTGAGGTATTAACACGGCAGGAAGTCGGACCTCGATGGATTCCAAAATGGTCATAAGACCCGGATTTCCATATAAGAACACTACGGTGATTCTTAGTAGCAGACGGAAATGGCAGACCTACGGGTTCACTGCTGATCTGACTACATTTTGTTTGGTATAAGAGACGCCCGAGCAGAAATGGTCCCACCTTGGTCGGTGTTAGGGCTGACTCGATGGTGCCCATCCCTCCGGATTGCATCTTGTTCCTTAGCATTTGCATTTCATGCACCATTCATGCTGATTTAGTTGCTGGATGTGTTTGCTACTTGTTATCGTTGTTTAAGACATGTTAAATGCTTGCAACTGTTATTTATTCATTTGACAGGATATACAATTATAATGTTGTTATACATAATTAAGCCTATGTGGCTACTACTTAAGTTTTGCCTGTTGGATGTACTATTATGTAATTCTTTGAGTTGACCCTTGCGCGTGCTACCTGTGTATGGGGGGGCTATGAATGCCCTTTATTGTCAGATGTCGATGGCCGACTGGTTCGAGATGGTCGTCCCTTCGGGGGGGACTAGGTTCGAGTTGTTAGATACGGACACCCCGGGCTCTTGGGTGGTCGACCCCGCCGGCCACCGAGCTATTTATTCGGGGTGAATAATGGAGGATCCGCGTTGACCGAATGGGAAACTTGACGCACGGAGTCTTGAGACGACACACCATTAGCTTAAACCTACCACCGGGCGTGCACTGTGGCCCTGGAGTTGTTGTACCGCCATCATCACCTGAGGACGAGGAGGACCCTTCGGAGGAGTTGCCTGTAGGAGGGACTTCATCTGAGTCTAGCTCACCCACCGCCGCGGCTGCTGTTGATTTGGGATCGGGTACAGTACCCGTAGGACCCGCTGGGAGTGGTGTGTAGTACTTCTCTAGTCAGGATTAGGGTAGGAGTAGCGTCGAGGCTCTGATCTTCAGTTTTTCTCATTTTGGGCAGGGTAGGTCCCCGACCTTTAGCTTTTTGTGTGATTCTCTTTACGGGAGTCACAAGAAGTTGGTCGGATCTAGGAGGTCTTCGGGCTGCGTTGAGCTGACCTACTTTCTTTTGGAGGACTGTATTTCGAATACTGACCTTATATTTTGTGTTGTACATATTTGTCGTCAGGCACTACTTTCCCGTCACTGGAGGTTACTCGTGACGTGGCTGCTGTTTACTGTGGGGTGTGTATATATATTGTACTTTAGTCTTGTTTATATTCTGTCGATGTTTCATTGATTCGGCAAGTCTTTATTTATTTAAAACAATTATCGATCGAAAAAAAATATTCACGTTTTTCTGCTTTTATTTTCTTTTTGGTTACTAAAGTGACGCCACTGAAATCGGGGTGTTACATTTGTGGTATCAGAGCTTGTCGAGTCTTTCGGGAGTCTTTGGGGAATAGGTCTTCTGTGCTAGGTTGTGTGACTCTGCAAAGAGTGAAAATTGATTGTCTGCAAGCGATTTTTCGCTTAGAATTGATTGAAGTTATTACTTAATCATATTGTATAGTTATGTTAGATGCTATCTTATGATGAGTACTAACTGTTTGTTTGACTAAGCATAGGATGGTGAGCCCTGACCGTATGGCGAAGGCAATAGCTACCATGATTGAGGTCAATGATGAATCAGGCTGCTGAGGACGCTTACAGACGCGCTGAGGAGGCTGCACGTGAACGACCTCAACCGCTAATCGAGGCGTCCAAGTACCAGCATAGTGGATTGGACCGAGCTGGAGCTGGAGGACCAGTGAGATCAGATCCACAGGAGTACCGGCAGTGGAAGCCATACCAACATCCTGAGGGAAGAGACCCTACCCCAGGATCACGCAAGTCAACGACCGCAACTAATTGCCAGGAGGCTGTGACATGCTACCGTTGTGGGAAACTTGGACACTACGCCTTTCAGTGCCCAATGACTGGACCAAAATGCTTCAAGTGTAAACAACGTGGACATTTGGCCGTAAACTGTAGGACGTTTCAGGCAGGACCGTCTGACAACAAGATGAAGGGCAAGCTTCCTGCCATGGCCAGAGGGGAAAAGAAACAAGTGTCATGTTACAGATGTGGAGAAATTGGTCACTATGCTAACAAGTGCGAGGACAAAGGGAAGCCGAGGTGTTTCAAGTGTGATCTACCAGGACATCTGGCCAACAACTGCAAGACACCCAAGGTTGAGCCATTTGTTAACACCATAAGGGGAAAGCGCCCTGCTGCTACAGGAAGGGTTTATATCATGGACGGTGAAGGAGCCGAGGGGTTAACCAGAGGAGAACGCAAGAATGATGGTAACCTTCTAACCATTCTTCCTCATTCTAGTATAATACGCTTCATTACTCTCGTAGAATGTGCAACACACCTAACTTACTTATACCGTTTAAGCTTTGACCTTATAGTTAATACATCTATTAAGACTTTATTTGACGGTTACTCGTGTTTAAACTATAGAAGTTACACGAGGTTTAGAATGACACGCTAAGCCTAGAAAGTAGTCTAGCACCGATGCGGTTATAAGGAAGCTAGAAGCTAAAGAATGAATCTTAGAGGAATTCCTTATGGGCAGTATACGGGTTATGTTGAGGGTGTGTGGTTCCGTAGCGGAATCGTTAGGGACTTGATATCAAGATATTTGTGGTTACTGGATGTTAGGAACTCATTGACTGTTCCAGTGGGTTTTTCTAAATTTCCACCTTCGATGTATTAGGCCTGATCAACTTAATATTGAGGGGGTGATATTCGGAATCACAGCTGGTCATGGGCTTTGATAGAAGGATGTGTAAGATGAATTTGAATTGATCGAGGATTAGTCGGATTTGAGAGGAAAGTTCGTGTTAAGTAATTGATTTTCCTTGAGAAGGAGTTGTAGCTTTAAGAAATGAATATTCATTTAAGAAGTGTTGGAGAGTTAAAGGATATTGGTGGTCCAAACTTAGTGAAGGTTTAGATTTTAAGTCAATTGATTTTATCCCAAACGCGTGAGACAGGAAGTCTTGTCAGGTTCTGATCGAGAGACTAATTGTTGGATTGATTGGAGGATGATCAAGTTACAGTAAGGAGAATGTTAGTATTAAGATGGATACCTGAGGTTGTTATATTTGGACGAGTTTCGTAGAGTTTAAGAGTCAATGGAACTTTGTTATGGTTTTCTGTGACGCATGCTAGGGTTAGCATTTACGATTATAGTAAAACCTCGGAAAGTTGAAGGATCGAATGATAAAATGACTAGTTAAGTCCCTTGAGGTATAGTTATGATTTAATCTTCTAGGGGATGAGTTCTGATTTGTGCGAAGTGTTAAGGATTTCAGTAAGTGTGAATTGGTTTGAGTAAGGAAAGTTTTAAGGAAGGAAACGACAATGAAGGACTGTTAGATATTAAGACGATGATTAGCTTATCAGTTGTTTGTGAATTGATGTTAAGGGAATACGTTGAGTGATGTGCAAAGTATTTAGACTCAAGTAGAGTTTTAACTTGAATGGAGACTAAGAAGAAGATTGATTCCATGATGCGAATAAGGTTAGTTACGAAGTTGGAAGTGATGTTAATAGACTAGTAGATTCCAAGGAAATAATTCGTCCAGGAGTTACCAAGCGATCGAGTTGAGTTTTGGATCATGAGTGAACATCACGAGGACAAGTTGAGCATTCACTCCAGAACATGGAGATGTACCGAGTTTCTAGTCAGAATTTTGAACGAACAAAAGCAAAGGAGTAAGTGGTTAAGGTTGTGCGAATGCACGGAATGCCAACAAATATTATTTCCAACGTAGACTAAATGCAAGTGGTCACGCTGGACAACATAGAGCTGAAAGATAATATGTCTTTTGAGACGCTGTCGGACAACATTAGGGCTAGAAAGTGAAACAATCGAGAGGAGAGCAGAGTGCTTTAGTGAAAGTTATTTGGAACAAAGACACGGACGATGCTATATGGGAGTGAGAGGAAAAAAATCAAGGAATAATATCCTGAGCTTTTTACTGAACCTTAAGTTTCGATGACGAAACTTTCTTTTTGGAGGGTAGTAATGCGAAACCCAAGTTTTCAAGTTTGGAATAAATCAAATAAAATTCCTTTTCACGACTAATTTGATGTAACGTGAAGGAAAATCTGAACAAATGTTTATTGGATGGAATCAATTTGTGAAGGAGAAAGTTCAGGAAAAAACTAAGGATTTTATCAAAGTCGATAACAATTATAGCACGACTAATATTCGCATTAAACCTAGGTCAAGAACGCTAGTAAATAACTAATTTACATTTTTTAGACGCGATGGAAATTAATTCCAAAAATCTTCAGAGAAATGTTAGAACTTCTCTTATTCGTCTATAAACAAGGGTTTCGATACGAAACCCTAGAATGTAAGAACGTCAAATTCCAATACTCGGAAGTTTGCCGAAGCCGAATCACTGATAGTTCAAAACCCTAAAATCAACGGACGATGAAGACTTTTTCTATTCAGAGCTTCAAATAAAGATATCATCCGCGTTCGCCCACTCTAATCGACGTTCCAAATCTTTCTTCAGAAGGAAGTTTCTGCATCCGAGGTCAAAACCATAAAGTGCATTTTAAGCCTGTAAACATTAAAAACAAGCCTCGAAAACCAAAAATCATACTGATATTTCTTTGGAGAATTAGAAGATTCAGAGGGAAGAATATCGTGTCTAAAATACGTAGGAATCAGTAGGAAAAATCGGAATCGCGAAATTTTCATTTTTCCGCATTTTCCAAAACCTATAAATAGCCAAGAATTGAAAAATTTTCAAAATCCACCCCATTGAACCCCAAAACCCGCGAGCACAAGGAGGAGAGGAGGAGGAATTGATTTTCGCCGTTTCTTGCCCAATCGCTACACAGCTCGTTGCTACTTGAAGATTACGAGGTATAGTTACTATCCCTCGCTTCTAATCGTCGTTTCTGTCGCTTTTCTCTATGTCTTTCTGTGCTCAAAGTTTTGAGCTTTTTGTAAAACTGTCCAAATAAGCTGATTTTAGTGTCTAAACTTATTCCTTGCATGCCCCTGAGCGTGTTTAGCGGATTACATTTTGCCGAATGTCGCCGAAATGCCGCCGGAATCCATTTCTGTTGGAAAAACCCATTTCTGGGTAAAGCTCTGTTCTTTACGTTAAAAATTCACGACCTAGCTTAGCGCTAGTAGGATTAGTCGTCATAAACGTCGTTGTTGACGTCTCCATCCAATTTTTTTTTCAAAAATCCAGTTTTGAAATTCTGAGCTGAAAATAATGACCAAAATACCCCTGCGACAGTTTTCGATCCGAAAATTTTTCTGAGCTTAGAACCGTCTTAGTTACGACTAATGATAACCTAGGAACCAAGTTTGATCGAAGAAAAATCGGCCTTCCTAATTGTGAAAAGTGGCCGAGAGCTACCCTAGGGGGGGGAGGAAATTTCGTTTTTCGAAAATTTGTCTTAACGCGTTAGATTGTCGTACTTCGGAGGTTGTAATGTTTCGTGTAACCCTAGTACGTATTGTTTGTTGAGTTTCTGACTCATTGTGATTGATTTCCGTGAATTTGTCCTAAGGTTCTTTTGAGGAACTTAGTGGATTCGAGGAAGAAGATTGTGAAGGAAAGTTTGGGGAGCAAGCTGGAAAACCTACAGGTGAGGTCTTCTCACTGAAACTAGATAATGAATTAGGTGTCGACGATTTCGACTTGATTTACTGTTTATGCACTTGATTGTGTTTGACTGGGAAAAACGTTTTCTGAGGCTACGGCTGACAATTTATAATCATTTATTGCTTGATTGTTGTTGAGGTTGGTTCACATGCTATGTGCTACCTGGTTAATCTAGGATGTGTGATATCTGCCCTATATGCTAAGTGCTAAATGGTTAGTCCTCAATGTATTGATATATGTGTCATGACTGTTGGATTGTATTGTTTTGAATATGCAAATACACATATATCTGTTGATTTGATAGAGTGAGGATAACGGGCGATTATGCCGGATTTATCGTGAGATTTTGATAAAGTTTGACGGGACGAACAGAGTTTCGAGCCTTGTTGTTGTTTTGTTGGATCGAGACCTTCTCTGGAAATTACTTGGGATTACGGGATCTTTTAAACTCATAAGGTTAGAGACAAAACTAAATGGAAACTGTTTTTACCAGGAAAATTCATAAGACATAAAACAACCTCTAAACCTTTAAATAATGATCACATTCTCAAATAAGAGCTTAGGATTTGGATATTAGTTTTGCAAAATGAGAAGTGTCGCCGAATCCAAGATTTAGGAAAAACTAATGAGTTTCCGAGTATTTTTATACTCTTTCGCTCGATGAGCAGTTTTGTTGTTTGGCTATCTAAAAGATAAGCCGGGAAAATTAATAACTTTCTGAGTACTTTGATGCTCTTTCGCTCGATGAGCATTTTTGTTGTTTGGCTATCTAAAAGATAAGCCGGGAAAATTAATAAGTTTCTGAGTACTTTGATGCTCTTACGCTCGATGAGCAGATTTGTTGTTTGACTATCTAAAAGATGAGTCCGGGAACTATACGTTTCCAAGTACATTGGTACTCTTCGCTCGCTGAGCAGATTTTGACCGTCGGATGGAGATGAGTCAGATAACTCGAGAAGTTATCACGAGTGATTACACTCTCTCTGATATTTAATTGTCTTTTGTCGCAGAATCGACATTTACCTTAGGGTATTCTTTTTAGAGACAATAAGTTAGCTAGAACACGTGACGACGTGACGAGTGAGGTCAGAGACGTTGTTTGGCTAATCACGTTGCATTCATTCACACATTTTGAGGTATTAACACGGCAGGAAGTCGGACCTCGATGGATTCCAAAATGGTCATAAGACCCGGATTTCCATATAAGAACACTACGGTGATTCTTAGTAGCAGACGGAAATGGCAGACCTACGGGTTCACTGCTGATCTGACTACATTTTGTTTGGTATAAGAGACGCCCGAGCAGAAATGGTCCCACCTTGGCCGGTGTTAGGGCTGACTCGATGGTGCCCATCCCTCCGGATTGCATCTTGTTCCTTAGCATTTGCATTTCATGCACCATTCATGCTGATTTAGTTGCTGGATGTGTTTGCTACTTGTTATCGTTGTTTAAGACATGTTAAATGCTTGCAACTGTTATTTATTCATTTGACAGGATATACAATTATAATGTTGTTATACATAATTAAGCCTATGTGGCTACTACTTAAGTTTTGCCTATTGGATGTACTATTATGTAATTCTTTGAGTTGACCCTTGCGCGTACTACCTGTGTATGGGGGGCTATGTATGCTCTTTATTGTCAGATGTCGATGGCCGACTGGTTGAGATGGTTGTAAGACCTGGATTTACAGAACAAGTTAATTTCCGACTCACGCGTAGAATCAGTGTAAGCGTGACAGGAGTTGGAGGTTTGAGAAAGATCAATGAAGAGGAAAGTTCAGGAATTGCTTGAGGAATGTTGCGTAGTCACTGTAGGAATTAGGGCGAGTCGTCTGCACACCTGCCTTATGGCGAGCGTGTCCAGAATAGGCTAATTTCGCTTTAGAGCAACGTTTTAAGTGAGATTTCGAATCCTTGGAAAATTTAAAGATTCTCTTTATTTTTCCTTCGACCAGCGTTTCATTTCGGAATTCTGGACTGTATGCACGATAGTATTCACTTTTCGGAAGTCCGACGACGCTAATTTCTTTGCTTCGAAACCCTAGATTCGAGTAGTGGATGAAGACTTTTTCTATTCGGGACTTCTAACAAAGTTTCCGTTTGCGTTGCCAGATTTGTTTCGACATTTCCAATCTTTTTCCAGTACAAAGTTTTGTCGTTTGAGCATCACAGCAAAAAGTAGTTTTTCGGGACAGATTAACTTACACCGCCTTTGGGATTTTGGATATCGTTTTTCCCAAATCATAGATATTTGTTTTGAGTTCTGGAATTCTGACGCCAGAATATCTCTTAGAATTCATCGATGAACGTGCTGCAAAAATCGGAATCGCGAAATTTTCATTTTCCCGCGATTTGGCCTGCCTATAAATAGCCAAAGTTTCAAAAATATCCCCCATTTGCACCCTTAGAGCCGCGAGTTTCAAGGAGAGGAGGGGAGAAGAGATTTTCGCGAAAACTCGACCAATCTTCGTACAGTTCGTCCCTACTTCTAGGTATTGAGGTAACTAGCATGATTCCTACCTCTGATTACTGTTTCAGTTGCGTTTCTGAAGTCGTTTCTGTGCTCACAGTTTTGAGCTTTTTGTAAAACTGTCTGATTTCTCTGATTTCTTGGTTGGGGTTTGTTCCCTAGGTTCCCAAGAGCCTAAAACCTCCGTCAGTAATCGCTGATTGTGATCCAGTTGACAAGGATCTGAAAAACTGATTCAAAACCCCTTTAGTCGCACATTTCGAAACTTTATTGTCGAAAAGCTGTAATCTGACTTCGTGCCTTTAGGATTTGTTGTCACGGATGTCGTTAGGATCAATGCTGTCAAATTTGTTTTCCGAACTGATAACTTTGAGGTTTTGAGCCTTTATTTTGGACCAAAATGCCCCTGGATAGTCGTATTTCGACCCGATTGTCCGAAAATTGTTCCGACAGTTTCTTTGCCTTAGTTTTACCCTAAAACTACCTTGTAAACAGATTTGATTGAAGAAAAAGAGACGAAGCCCTTTTTCCTTAATGGCCGAGAGCTATTCCTTTAGGGGGGGGGGAGTTTTCGTTTTCGAAAACTTGTCTTTTCATACCCGATTGTCGTATTCTGAAGCTTTAATGCTTTGTCTATCGTTTACGTGTTGTATTGCGATCGAACTAATCGATTTTGTTTGGATTCTGCTTTGTTTTCTCCGAGGTTCAGTTGAAGGAACTTTAGGAACTTCAAAGCAATTGAGTGAAGGAGCCTTTGCTTGCGAGACTGGATCAGCTCGAGGTTAGGGCAACTTACTATATTAGCTATGATTGCATGATAGGCGTCGATAAATTCGACTTATGCTTTATTTGATGTTGTTTATGATGATGAGTTGATGTTATGATGCTTTTCCATAACTTGTGATATTGTGCTATTGTTGGATTGTGCGTTTTGACGCGACTTCGGAGTGGAGATTCATTGATCTGGTGATCTTTGATATTTCGGGTTGGATGAACAACCTTAGGCAAGTTCAAATGTGGGGTTTGAGACTTAGCCATTTGTTGGGATTCGTTTGAATACTTAGACTTTCCCCGGGAAACTTCTTTTGGAGGGTTTTTGGAAAACTTAGAATGATTAGAATTTCGAAAACTAGAGACTTTGGGAGACTTAGACTTTGAGAAATAAACTCATAACCTGACTAATCCAATTCGAACCGTTTTTACTAAACGAATAATTATAGGGAACCTAAAGGAGAAAATGATTGCGAAAGACGGGGAAAAGTCGACTTTTGTTGTGGGTTTGGAGAGTTTTGGAATTGGGGAAAGCCACTAAGGTGAGCTTTGGTGATGATTGAAAGTCACCGAGTACTCTAGTACTCTTGGGAGTGTTGTTCGAGTCGTGCTGTATTGACCGGCACAGACTCTGGGCTTTGTTTGTGGGTTTTGTGGTGGGAGTTGTGTTGTATTGACCGACACTAACTCCGAGTCGTGTTGTATTGACCGACACTGACTCTGGCTTTGATTTTGGGTTTTGTTGTTGGGGTTGTGTTGTATTGACCGACACTAATCCCTTGGGTTATCTTGTTGTTGGAGCCGTGTTGTATTGACCGACACTTAGTGCTCTTGTTGTTTGGGCTGTGTTGTATTGACCGACACTAGACCCTTGTGTATTCTTGTTGGTGGAGTTGTGTTGTATTGACCGACACTTACTCCGAGTTGTGTTGTATTGACCGACACTAACTCTTGGGTTGTTTCGAGTTTGGGTTTGAGCTAAACACTTATGTGGTGAGGACGATTCGATGTTTGGCTAATCATATTGCATCAATCGGGTGAATAACGGGAATGGTTCACCTGTGCATCTCATGGTGAATAACGGGAATGGTCCACCACTGCATTTAATGATGAATAACGGGAATGGTTCATCATACGGTGAATAACGGGAATGGTTCACCAAGGATGAATACCGGGAATGGTTCATCCATAGTGAAGAACGGGAATGCTTCACTTGTGGCGAACGGGAACGCGTCACAATCCGGATCATGATTGCATTTCACGCATACATTCATTCTGACTGGAATTGTGTGCTGTTTGATTTATTGAAGCATTGTTAGAGCCAATAACATGCTAGGATTGTTTATATATATATATATATATATATATATATATATATATCAACATATATATCTATACCCCATATCACATGTTGAGTGTATATCTACTTATTACCGTGAGTTGACCCTAGCGCCTTGGCTTTGGTTTCATGTTTGTGTTTGGGCGGTCGTCCTGCTGCCAGATGTCGACGGTGGATTGGGTTTCGATGGTCTCTCCCTCGGGGGGGATCAGGTATGAGCTTGTGGATCGTGCTGCCCCCACCGCTTGGGTGATCAATCTTGTGGGTCATCGAGCGACGTACCGGGGAAGGGTCATGGAGGACTGACGAGCGTGGACGTCTGACGAAAGGAGCTTTACGACGCATGGAGCTGAGCTTCAACTTACCAACTTCAGTTTGCGGTGGACTTGGTACTGGGAGGGTAGGTTTAGGCTGGCGTTATGTTTTGTGTAGAGCTCTGATTCGTTTTGCTTTTGGGACAGGGTAGGTTTCCGACGCATGACTTTTTGTGTGGTTCTCTTACTGAGGGATCACAGTGAGTCAGTTGGACCATAGGGGTCTTTGCTTAGGCCATTTTGAGGCCGACTTTCTCCTGGTGGGTTGTACTTATGATTTTCTTACTTACACTTCTGGGTCTGTACATATTTGCCTACGAGCACACTACTTTGGAGTCACTGCGAGTGCGCGTGACGTGGAAGTGCAGCTGAGGCTGTACATGTTTATATTTGATGTATATTGGTTAGTTTAGTGGTTGGGCTATGTCTTTATTTCCTATTGCTTGATTTAAAAGGAATCAAACGAAAAAAATTACCTGTTTTCCGCGTAGAGTTTATTTTTGGTTACTAAAGTGGCACCTGGAATTCGGGGTGTTACAATGGTCGTCCCTTCGGGGGGGACTAGGTTCGAGTTGTTAGATACGGACACTCCGGGCTATTGGGTGGTCGACCCCGCCGGCCACCGAGCTATTTATTCGGGGCGAATAATGGAGGATCCGCGTTGACCGAATGGGAAACATGACGCACGGAGTCTTGAGACGACACACCGTTAGCTTAAACCTACCACCGGGCGTGCACTGTGGCCCTAGAGTTGTTGTACCGCCATCATCACCTGAGGACGAGGAGGACCCTTCGGAGGAGTTGCCTGTAGGAGGGACTTCATCTGAGTCTAGCTCACCCACCGCCGCGGCTGCTGTTGATTTGGGATCGGGTACAGTACCCGTAGGACCCGCTGGGAGTGGTGTGTTGTACTTCTCTAGTCAGGATTAGGGTAGGAGTAGTGTCGAGGCTCTGATCTTCAGTTTTTCTCATTTTGGACAGGGTAGGTCCCCGACCTTTAGCTTTTTGTGTGATTCTCTTTACGGGAGTCACAGGAAGTTGGTCGGATCTAGGAGGTCTTCGGGCTATGTTGAGCTGACCTACTTTCTTTTGGAGGACTGTATTTCGCATACTGACCTTATATTTTGTGTTGTACATATTTTCCGTCAGGCACTACTTTCCCGTCACTGGAGGTTACTCGTGACGTGGCTGCTGTTTACTGTGGGGTGTGTATATATATTGTACATTAGTCTTGTTTATATTCTGTCGATGTTTCATTGATTCGGCAAGTCATTATTTATTTAAAACAATTATCGATCGAAAAAAAATATTCACGTTTTTCCGCTTTTATTTTCTTTTTGGTTACTAAAGTGACGCCACCAAAATTGGGGTGTTACACCTTTCCCGTATCGGGTTTTTGAAGGAGATTAAGGATGGGCAGGTAGTCGGCGATGATGATGTTGGTATTGACCTCCTTCCTCAATTCAACTCTGAAAGTGAATCTGAGGAGGAAAATGGTGAAGATGGTAATGGCGAGGACAAGAATGGGGATGAAGGGGAAAAGGACCCAAAAGTTGCCGCAAGCCAAGACAACAACGCCAACAATGAAAACCTGGCTTGATCTTATTTGTTGTTTTATTTTGTTTATGAGCCAAGCTTTGTTTTGGGCTTTGCCTCTTTTTGTTACTTAAAGCATGTATGGGCCACGCCCTTTTCTATCTTTAATGAAGTTCATTTCAGTTTAACTATGTTGTTACTTTGAAGTTGTTATTTACTGAGCTTTATTAACGTTTAGGTTTATATCCCTTAGCCTATTTTTCGACGAGGCTTGGTTTCTAGTGGCCACTAGAATTGTCAAGGCTTTTAATACTCGGTGGCGATACTTTCTTATTCCGAAAGGATTATTCGCGGTATTTTATACCTTGATACGACTTACGCCGCATAAATTCGTAATATAAATCAAAAATAAATAATCTCTTGAAATGATTTTTTCATTGCTTTTCCACACATGGGAACTATTGTCCCTTCATTTTTACATATGCCGCCTCATAGAAAACCTTTCCAAAGAAAGGGAAAAAGAGTGCGGCTTCATTCATTTTTGTTGTTCCACTTAACTAAAGTACTGCTTCAAGTGTGAGGCGTTCCATGTTCGTGGAATCTTTTGACCATTAAGTTGTTCCAATTTATAGGCTCCACCTCCAACATCGCCAATTATCATGTAAGTCCCGCCCCAATTGGGCGATTGTTTGTTATGCTTGTCAGGTATAGTCTTCTTTCGAAGCATTAAGTCTCCTACCCTCATAGTTCTTGGGACCACCTTTGTTGCGAACTTCCTTGCAATCTTCACCTTTCCCGCCTCATTCCTTAAGTGTGCCTCCCATTGTTCCTCAGGCAGCATGATTAGATTTGCTATCAAATTCTCCCAATTGTCGTCCTCATTAAACCAAGTGACTCGCCAACTTTGGTTTTCAATTTCCACTAGGAGCATGGCATCAGTTCCATAAGTTAGACGATATGGGGTTTCCTTCTTGCTTGTCTGTTCAGTCGTGTCGTATGCCCATAGGACGCCTGGAAGCTCTTCCGCCCAAAGACCTTTCGCTTCATCCAATTTTTTCTTTAAGCCCTTCAAAATAACCTTGTTGGCTGATTCTGCCTGCCCATTGGTCTGAGGATGCTCTACTGATGCAAATCGCATTTCAATTCCCATATCCGCACAAAATTCTCTGGTGACATTGCTTGTGAATTGAGTCCCATTATCCATTACCAAAGCCATGGGGACACCAAACCTGCACACAATTCGTCGCCATAGAAAGTTCCTGACTTTAGGGGCTGTAATAGTCGCCACTGCTTCCGCCTCTATCCACTTAGTAAAATAATCAACCGCCACAATGATATACTTCATTTGCGCCTTTGCTACCGGGAATGGTCCTAAAATGTCCGTCCCCCACATAGCAAATGGCCAAGGTGCCATCATGGTTGTTAACTCTTCAGGCGAGGCTTTGTGTAGGTCAGAGAAAACTTGACACTTTTCACACTTCTTGACGTATTCCAGGCAGTCTTTCTTCATTGTTGGCCAGTAAAATCCTGCTCTCAATACCTTTACTGCCAATGATCGCCCTCCTATATGACTAGAGCATACTCCTTCATGAACTTCTACCATGATTCCTTGGGCATCTCTCATGTCAACACATTTGAGCATAGGAGACATAATTCCCCGCCGATATAGATCATCGCCTACCAGCGTGTAAAAACTAACCTCCTTACGCTTTTTTTTCGTGTTCAGATCATCATCCTTTGGAGGGTTTTTGAGGAAAGTTTTGATTGATTCCATCCACGAAGGCTTGTCTTCGGTTACCGTTTTTACTGCCTTTAACTTAACTTCCACCAAGTCAATACTGGGGCGAGGAAGAGTTTCTTGGATGACTGTTTGATAATTGCCCAATCGCCCCGTGCTGGCCAGTTTTGCCAGCACGTCTACCCTTTCATTTTGACTTCTTGGAATATGTTCTATCCTGATCTTCTCTATTTCCATCATTAACCTGTGCACCACTTCCAGGTATTTAGAAAGTTGTGGATCCTTCACCTGATACTCTCCTTTTACCTGCTTAACAACCAGCTGTGAGTCGCCTTTGATGAACAATTTCTGAACGCCTAATTCAATGGCGAGCCTTAATCCGGCGATTAGTGCCTCGTATTCTGATTGGTTGTTGCTCGCCTTAAACTCGAATTTCAAAGATTGTTCGATGACCATCTTGTCCGGGCTTTCAATAGTTATTCCTGCCCCACTTCCCGTATCGTTGGAGGATCCATCAACAAACAGGACCCACTCTCCCTGAGTTTTCTCGCCTTCTGTGGGTGTTAATTCCGCCACGAAGTCAATCAAGCTTTGGATTGTAACTTGTCCCCTTGGCTAACACTGTATATCATATTCAGACAACTCGACTGACCAACTGACCAATCGTCCTGACAGATCGGGTTTCTGGAGTACTTGCCTTAAGGGAACATCAGTTTTAACTTTGATTTGGAAACTTTGGAAGTATGTCCTAAGACGTCTCGCTGTTTTTAGAATTGCCAAGGCCTCCTTCTCGATTTTTTGGTATCGCAATTCAGCACCTTGCAGAGTATGACTCACAAAATATATAACCTTCTGCTTTTTCCCTTCTTCCTGAAGCAACACCGTACTGACCGCCCTATCCGTAACTGCCAAGTAGAGCGTCAAAGGAACGCCTGGCGTGGGTTTGGATAGTACTAGTAATGTTGCTAATGATTCTTTCAATTTAGTAAAAGCTTGTTCACATGCCTCGGTCCATTGAAACTTCGAATTCTTTTTCAAACAAGTGAAGAACGGAGCTGCTTTGTCACACGCCATTGGCAAGAAGCGTGCTAAGGCAGTCATGCGTCCTGTTAACCGTTGTACTTCCTTGACATTTGTTGGGCTTTTCATTTCCAAGATCGCCTTACCTTTATCTGGATTTACTTCTATCCCCCTTGATGTTATCATGAATCCCAAAAACTTTCCCCCTTGAATCCCAAATGAACATTTCTCGGGATTTAACTTCATACGGTATTTTCTTAGCTGAGCAAATGCTTCCTTAAGATCATCGCCGTGGTCACTGGACTTGGCGGACTTAACAATCATATCATCCACATATACTTCCATGTTCCTTCCCACTTGGCTCGAAATTTTTTTATCCATGAGGCGTTGGTATGTAGCTCCCGCATTTTTTAAACCAAAATGCATAGTTTTGTAACAATAATTCGCCTGATTAATCATGAACGTCGTACTTTCCTCGTCTGAAGGATGCATCATGATTTGATTATACCCAGAGTATGCATCCATGAGACTTAAAAGTTCATTTCCGGAAGCCCCATCCACCAATTTATCAACATTGGGAAGAGGATATGAATCTTTGGGACACACTTTGTTCAGGCTTGTGTAATCCGTGCACATTCTCCACTTCCCATTGGCTTTCTTGGCCATCACTACGTTGGCGAGCCAGGTTGGGTACTGCACCTCGCGAATGAATTGGGCCTTGATTAACTTTTCAGTTTCTACTTGCACCGCCTTGTTTTTTTCATCACTCATCCTCCGCCTTGGCTGGATGACTAGTGTTGCCCCTGGCCATTTGGCCAGTTTATGAGTGATAACATTGGGGTCAATCCCTGGTACATCATTAATTGTCCATGCAAAGAGATCTAGATTATCGCCCAAAAGGGTGATCAACCTTTCCTCCTGTTCTTTTGTTAAACTGCTGCCGATTTTCAAAACCTTATCCTTGACTTGCGCTGATTTGGTTTCTTCCAAAGGTTGTGGGCGGAAATCGTCAGCATCATCCCTTGGGTCTAAACTAAACCCTTCTTGTGGAAAAATTTATGTGATACGGTGGCTTTCCTTGGCGGCCTTTCGCCCGTAGAGCGCCACACTTCTTAGGTAACATTCTCTCGCCGCATTCTGATCCACGCGAAGGACACCGATCTACCCATTGCAGGCTGGGTATTTGATAGTTAAATGAGCGGTTGAAATTACAGCGCATAACTTGTTAAGAGTGTCCCGCCCCAAAAGTACATTGTAATTAGCTCTACACGCCAATACTAGGTACTTGACTTGAAATTTCTTGACAAACTCCCCTTCACCAAAGGCTGTTGGTATTTCCACGTATCCCCGCACATTGATACGATCCCCTGTAAATCCCACCAGGGTTCCTTTATATGGTTTCAAATTTGACTCCTTTAGCCCCAGGCGATCAAAGGCATCTCCATAAATGATGTCTGCCGAAGATCCCTGATATAAAAACACTTTCTTCGTCATGTAATTGTTAACCCTGATTGTTACAACAATCGGGTCATTGTCATGGGGAATTACATGTGCAAAATCCTGAGGGGTGAATATGATTGGAGAGTGATTCAACCAACATTCGCCTTCGTATGCTTCGTGCACGGAATGTACTGCTGCCACATAACGCTTTCTAGCCTTGCTAGAAATCGCGCCTTCTCCAAACCCTCCTGCAATGGATGAGCATTCCCCAACAGGGTCGCCCAATTCATCTACTATCTCCTTTCCTTTTCCTTTGTCCCCTTGAGTTACCTTGGCGGCGTCTGGCGTTGCTGCATCTTTAACAAAATTTGCCAGATGGCCAGCCTTAATTAACCGATCAATCTCCCGCCGCAAGTTCCAACAATTATCCGTGGTGTGACCCAACGTTTTGTGGTACTCACACCATCTGTTTGTATCCACATTAGTTGGTGGTCGCCGAGGTGGTGGCGGATATTGCACAACATTTGTCTGTCCAACTGCTTTCAATATGGTGCTTAGGGGCGCATTCAGTTTAGTAAGTGGAACCGTATTTGGCGAGGCAACATGTTGACCAGCCGAGGCTGTAGTGGTACCTTGGGGATTTCTATGACATGTATTATGGAATCCAGGTTTGGAGTTTTGATATGGACCAGGCCTTGGTGCACGTGGAGTTTGAGCTAGCCTTGTATCCTTTCCAACCTTGGGTTTGTCCTGCGCAACTCCGCCTGGTTGGACGTGTTTCCGTCCCTCCTCCCTTTCTTGCTTTTTCTGATCGTCTTGCTCAATTAAGATGAATTCCTGAACGCGAGCGCGAAGATCCATCATGTCACGCGCTGGTCGTCTTGTTAAATCTCGATTCAAATCTCCCGCCCTAAGGCCATTTTTTAAAGACGCCAGGCATACATCCGGGTTATCCTCCTCCAATTGAACAGCCATCTTACTGAAGCGCGCCATGTAGGTCTTTAGCTTCTCTTCTGGCTGCTGATGTATGCTGATGAGATCAAACATAGTTGCTTTTGTAGTTTTGTTGGCGGAGAATTGAGTTAAGAATTTAGTGGACAAATCCGTAAAATTGTCAATTGAGAAGGGCGGTTGTCTAATGAACCACTGCATCGCCATTCCCTTGAATGTTGAAGGCAACAATCTGCACTTCACCTCGTCCGTTGCCCCACCAATAACCATTTTGGTGTTAAAGTACCTCAAATGTTCCATGGGATCAGTATCGCCCGAAAAGGCGTCTAATGCCATTGTTTGCAAATGTTTTGGTATGTCCACCTTTGTGATGGCTGGAACAAAAGGTTGAAATTCGACGACATCCTCAGCCTCAAGACGTTGTCTCTGCTTAAAATCTTGCCTCTGTGTTAAATATTCCACCTGGGCTTGTAACTGTTCGTTCTGGTTTTGTACCTTTTGCAAGGTATCCAGCATTTGCTTCAAAGCCACGGGCGTGATACCCGTTACCACCTCCTGCGCTTTCCTCGGAGCACTGTTCTTAAGATCTTCTAAGTTTACGTACTCAGGCGGCGTTGATCGTCGCCTGACACCTAGATCTGATTTGGCTATCAGATCTGAGGGCTTACCCGGAGCTAGTTTTACCAGCGACGTTGGTGACTGCGCCACCGAGTGAACACCCTCCGAGGAAGCCTCCTGCTCTTGCTCTTGAAGTACTGCACGATTGTTGTCTCGACCGCCGCCGCGTCCGCCCTGACGACCACCACCTCTACGGCGATGATCACGGCGGCCCACACCGCACGAACGAGTTTCCATGAATCGTAACTCTCACCCTCTACGTCACTTGTAGATCTAGGTTAGAGCCATAGACGGCGCCAATGTTGCATTCTAAGGTAAGCTTACGTGAGAAAATGTACAAAAAGCAAACCCTAGCAGAGCACTAAAATAGTAAAGATGTAATAAAAGGGAATATTCTCATTAAGTGTCAAAAAGTTCTTTGTACAAGGTGATGACCTTCCCTTTTATAGAGGGCAGGGTCATGATATGGACTTTTCCTACATTTGGGCCTGACAACCTGTGCCCAAATCCCTATGCACATAGGACAAATCCAAGAGAATCTTCCAGCTGGATTGCGGGTCCACTTAAAGGAGTCGAGAATCCTCGGTATTTCGTCAGTTCCCGCCATGTCTGTCTCCGTCCCGCTGATTGCTTGTTTTGGGCGGGCATGGAGGTCTTTATGCCCCGCCCAGTCCAATGTCATTTGATGGTCTAAAAACAAATGATTTAAATATGTTTTTTGTCTCCCAAAATAAAGGATATGTTGGTATTTACTCCCAGGAAAATGCTTTATAAATCCCTCGAAATATATATACACTGTTATCTATTTTAAATCATGTCGCTAAGAGCATCTCCAACAAGGGGATCTTATTTGGTGACTTAACTCATTTTTTGTGGGTCCGTGCTACCACATAGGATTTAGGACACCCATAAGGTCCCGATGCACATTTTGCTCAAATATTCTAGATCTTACTTTAGTTTTGGTTGGACCCACAATACCTAATATATTTGTATTATTTATTTTAGGCTTAATACATCAGAAGGCCCCTGTAATTGTAAAGGGAATCAAAACCAGGGCCTAGAAAATTTTTGCATCAAATTGGGTCCCTAGAAAAAAAAATTTAATTCAATTAAGGCCAAAGTGTGCCAGCTCTCAATTTTATCTCAGTCATCATTTCCACGTGGCTTTTATTATTATTTTTTAATTTAAAAAATAATTAAAAAATATTTTTAATTCCAACTCTATTATTTAACCAGAAAACTTATTTTTTAAAAATTTACTAATTTACTAATCTGATCTAATTAAACACAACACAAAATTAAAAACCCTAAAATTCTGAATTCATCCCCAACCTCCCAACCACCTTCCTCAACACCTTCTTCATTCCCACTCTCATCTTCAACAACCCACTACTCTTTCCTCCTGTTGTAACTCGCTCTCTTCTTTCCGATGGTTTCAGTGGCCAAATTGGTTACGGAGGGATCCCGAATGGGAGTGAGAGAAGGAGAGGGAGGCCGACTGCAGATCTTGACTTGGGTGCATCTTCATTTCCGGTTTGCTGGGTTTTCTCTTCACCCCCACTCACCATTCTCCTTAAAGCTTGAATCTTTTCACTTTTCCTGTACAGATCTGATTTTTCGTTCTCCATTTCTTCTTCCCCTTTGTTGGATTTTGGGATATTTGGTTTTGGTGGTGGGGTGGGGATTTTGGGATTTTCGGTTCTGGGTTACCCCATCAAAACCCACACCTCCATATCTCTCTCTACGAACCCCTTATCCCTTATGTGGTGGTTCTTCCTTCTTCCTCTCATGCTCTGCTCTGCTCTCCCTTCTTCCTCTCTGCAAGTTCTGGTTGTGGGTTCAATTCTTTTTTTGTTTTGATTTGATTCTACTGGGTTTGAATGTGTTGTGGTGGTTTAGATATAGGTTCTGTTTGGGGGTAATGGAAATTTTGATGATAGATGCCGGTGGAGTTGAAATTGGGAGAAACAGAGTTGTGGCACATGGTGGCTATGGGGTTTGGAAGCAATTTACCAAGTGGATCAAGTTTATCAATTTTAGGGTTGAATTTGAGATCGAACTTGGTGGATCTGGACAAGATCGAACTTTGTCATCTTGTGTTTGATAAGTGTTGTTGTTGCTTGTTTAGAGTTTGATAATTTGAATTCTTCTTCCTCTCCTAAAATTCTGAATTCATCCTCAGTTTGATACTGGTTGGGTTTGTTGTTGATAATTTCTGGGTTGAGTTTGTTGTTTTTGGGTGAAGGGTTTAATTTATGGATTAGATAAGTAACCCTAATTTATTAAGTTTTTAAATTTTTATTCTGATTAAATTATTGAGTTGGAATTAAAAATAATTTTTTTTAATTAAAAATAATTATAAAAGCCACATGGAATTGATGACTGGGATAAAATTGAGATTTGACCTTAATTGAATTAAAAAAAATTTCTTAGGGACCCTATTTGATGCGAAATTTTTCAGGCCCTGGAACTGATTCCCTTTACAGCATTTCTTATACTGAATGAGAGAGAAACAATGATTATTTTATTTAAGATCTCCATTGGAAATGATGTAACTTATGTGATGCCTATGCGTCTAACAAAATGCTGAATCAATCACCCCACATGTATGGCAATGTGCACATGGTTCAATTTAGGTTTCACAAAATTTTCTAAAATCCAAACGTTCATTCTGCTCTTCTTCTCTCGGACGGCATCGGTTCTGCACCTTCTTCTCCAATGTTTTCTTCCACCACCTCCACCACCATCGAAATTTTTTGCAACTGATCTCCACCATCATTGACCATTTCTTCCTTCCCTCAAGGTTCCTTCTTTTCTCCATTCCATATAACCAAATGATGGGGAGCCAAAGTGAATAAAAGAGGACAAGGATGTACAAATATTATGGGATGAAGAAGAAAATAGAAAAAACGAAGAAGATGAAGCGAAGAACAAAGTGGAGAAGATGCGGGGAATAAAGAAAGAGATGCAACAAAGGAGATGGTTTGGGAATAACTTCAGAATTTGAGGGAACTTGCTTCCTCATGAAGTTAGAACACGAGTTTTCTTCATCACCCAGTTCAAACGTTGATAATTTCATTTTATTTCCTGCCAACGTGCCACGATCTCGGGTGACAACGTTTTGCAAAGGCTTTCATTTTTCCTCTCTCTATTCTTTCTCAGCTGCTAGAGTTTCTCCAACGAATTCTACTTCAAATTGAAATTGTCACTCAATTTCATTGCGACTCTATGAATTTCACGGCTCACAAGATAACAAACCATGGCATTGAAAAATAGGATTCTAACATCACCATCAAATTGATCGGTGTTTGCAGAAAAACCCTTGTCTAGTTTCCGCTTAACCGTCTTAAAATAAAATGAAAGGAAGTGCAGTGTACAAGAATAGGTGATGGAGACAAAGGAAGGGATATCACAAGACAAGGACGTACGGATAAGATGGGACGAAGAAGAAAATTGGAAGAACGAAGGAGATGGTGTGGGAATAACGACATTTGCAGGTTCTCTTCATCACCTGATTCAAATGCTGATAATTTCCTTTTCTTTTATGACAATGAGCAACGATCTCGGGTGACTACGTTCTTCAAAGGCTTGTGTTTTAGCTCTCCCTTTTGTTTCTCATTTTCCCAGAGTATTTCCAATGACTTCTAGTTCAACTCAAACAGACCACTTAATGTCATTGCGATTATGCGAATTTCATGACTCACGTGATAAAAAGCAATGGCACTGCAAAACATGATTCTAACATCACCAGCAAAATGATCAAAGTTTTCATAAAAACAGTTGTCTAAATTTCATCTCACCATCTCAAAATCAGATGAAGGGAAGTGCATCACATAAGAGCAAATGATGGGGAACGAAGAGAGAAGAATAGAGGACAATGACATACAAATAAGATGGGATGAGAAGAAAATGGGAAAAACTAAGGAGATGGAGCGAAGAAGAAAGTGGAAACTTGTCCGGGAAGAATGAAGGAGATGGAACGAAGAAGATGGTTTGGGAATAATTGTAGCATTTGAGGTAACTTTCTTACTCATGGAGTTAAAACACGAGTTTTCTCTTCATCACCCGGTTCAAACGCTAATAATTTCCTTTTCTTACCAGCCAATGGGCCACAGTCTAGAGGACAACATTTTGCAAATGCTTTTGCTTTGGCTCTCCATTTTTTCTCTCAAAGCAGAGTTTCTCCAACGAATCCTACTTCAACAACGTCACTCAATTTCACTATGATTTTGTTAAGTATTTAGTATTTTAAGTATGGGGTTTGTTAACTTACACCCACTAGATTTTATGAAGGAATAAGTTAACAAGGAACACCTTTTTTTTTTTTTTTTTTTTTTTTGACTAAAACTGCCCTTAATGTTTATCATTAAAAAAAGTCAAGTTATGGGTTTATTGTAATTTAAAACACAATTTGTTCTCTCTTCATTAGTCACTTTCTTTCTCTTTTTCTCTCCTTATTTTTAATAGTAACCATCACCCTTCTTCATCTTCTTCATCTGCATTCCAAAGTCCAAACAATGTCATGAAATAAATCAAGTCTCTTTCTCTCGTGTGTTTTGAATTGTTTGTCCTCTCCTAATTCAACTTGCTCCTAACTAAATAATTTTGTAAAGGATCTAATAAAGGAAAAATATTGTTAAAATTGTGACGAACTATGACTGGCCGGAGAACAAATTCAAATTCCTCTTGCTTTTCTCCCTTCAGATGCAAGTGATTGCTGACGTTCTTGGCATCGAAACTGTATTCGAAAAAGTTTACTCCCTCCGGTCCTATTTATAAGCATGAAAGAGAAGAAAAATCTTGGTCATTTTTATAAGAACCAAATGAAAGTTTGAGCTATATTAATTAATTTTTTCCAATGAAGCCCTTATTAATTCTAACTTGTAAAATGTGTCTCATTAATTATTCTCTCTCTTTTCCACTTTCCAACACTAATAACAAAGGGTAATTTTGGAAGTTCATTTTAATTTAAGACAAATTTAATGCATTTTATCTAGTTTAACTACATTTCTTAAACTATGTGAATTTTTTTTTTGTTGCTTATAAATAGGACCGGTGGGAGTATTTCCCTGGAGAAGTAGCTGCTATGGTTTTGATGAAAGAGAAAAATAAATAAAGTGATAAATGTGGAGAGAGAAAATTTTGAATTTTAAAATTGAATGGAGTTTTGGGTATTCAAAATTACCAGAAACCCACATTTTAAATATTTTTAAACAAAAAAAGTGGGGGCAGTTTTAGTCCAAAAGAAAAGGTGTTCCTTGTTAACTTACTCCTTCATAAAATCTAGTGGGTGTAAGTTAACAAACCCCTTTAAGTATTAGTATTTTATTTAGTTTTGTATTTTTGTTAGTTTCTCCTATTGTTTAGGAGTATTTCCCATGTTTTCCACATCTGAGTAGTGGGTTGTTTCTTTTTGTTGTTCAGTTATTTTGTAAGGCCATTTAATAGCTCTTTTACTCATTCAATAAACAAGATAGTTCTCCCACTGATTTTTATATCTGATACTTGGTATCAGAGCAAAATCATTTCTGAAGCCGTAGTCTTCTTTGGGTTCTAAGCAATGGAAAAAGAAAAAGAGACTTTTGTTCAACCAGCTATCCCCAAGCTTGATGGACATTATGATCACTGGTGTTTGCTTATGGAGAATTTTCTTCGTTCCAAGCAGTATTGGGACTTGATTGAGAATGGGATTCCTTCAGCACGTGCTAACTAAACTGAAGGACAGAGAAAGGCTATTGAAGATGCTAAGTTGAAAGATCTCAAGGTCAAGAACTATTTGTTCCAGGCCATTGATCGATCAGTCCTTGAAACTATTTTGAACAAGGACACTGCAAAGAGCATTTGGGATTCTTTGAAGCTGAAGAATCAAGGCACTGCCAGAGTGCAGCGTGCTCAACGACAAGCTCTTCGTAAAGACTTTGAGGTACACTCAATGACATCTGGTGAGTCCGTTAATGATTTCTTTGCTCGTACGCTTTTTGTGTCTAACAAATTGCGCAACTATGGCGAGCCCATAACGGATACAATAATTATTGAAAAAATATTGCGCTCTATGACTCCAATGTTCAATTATGTTGTTTGTTCCATTGAGGAGTCTACTGCTGATTTTTCTGCCATGACTATCGATGAATTGCAAAGTCGTATTCTTGTCCATGAGCAGCGTATGAACACTGAAGTCATTGAAGAACAAGTACTAAAGGTCACTCACGGTGATTCATCCAACGGCAGAGGACGAGGACGTGGTCAAGGTAGTTACCGTGGACGAGGTCGAGGAAGAGGCAGGCAGTCTTTCGATAAATCCATCATTGAATGCTACTCTTGCCACAAGCTTGGACATTTTCAATATGAATGTCCTCGCAAAGTGCAGGAAAATGCCAATTATACTGAGGTCAGTGATGAGATGCTATTGATGGCCTACCAGGATGTCCCAACAACAGATCGTAGAGAAGAATTGTGGTTTCTTGATTCTGGTTGTATCAACCACATGTGCGGTAAAAAGGAGTATTTCAGCGAGCTTAATATTAATTATCGCACCTCTGTAAAATTGGGTGATAATTCAAGCATGGCTGTTCATGGCAAAGGCAATATACGGATGCTGGTGAATGGTATTGTACAAACTGTAACTGGTGTATTTTATGTACCAGGCTTGATTCACAGCTTGCTCAGTGTTGGGCAATTGCAAGAAAAAGGCTTAACAATTCTGGTGCAACATGGAAAATGCAAGATCTTCCATCCTGAGAGAGGATTGATCATGGTCACTACTATGTCCTCAAATAGAATGTTCACTGTGACCTCTCTTATACAACCAAAGGTGGGAGAGGTATGTTTAAACTCTTTGACTGAAAATCAATCTTCTCTTTGGCACAACAGATATGGGCACTTGAGCTTTACTGGATTAAAGGCACTTCAACAAAACAACTGGGTGATTGGTCTGCCACCATTAGAAAATCCAACCAAGCTATGTGATGCTTGCTTGAATGGAAAACAGCGACGAGATCCTTTTCCGAAAGCAAGCACCTGGAGAGCCTCTCAAGTTTTACAATTGGTGCATGCTGACATTTGTGGCCCAATCAATCCAACTTCACATAGCAACAAAAGGTACTTGCTTATGTTCATTGATGATTATAGTCGCAAAACTTGGGTATATTTCCTAGCAGAAAAGGGTGAAGCTTTTACCTCTTTCAAGCTATTCAAGAACCGTGTGGAGAAAGATACTGGTTCGTCATTGAAGTGCCTAAGAACTGACCGTGGAGGCGAATTCACTTCACGCGAGTTTACTGATTTTTGTCAAACTCATGGCATTAGCAGACAATTGACAGCTGCCTATACACCCCAACAAAACGGTGTAGCGGAGCGGAAGAATCAAACCGTCATGAACATGGTTCGCAGCATGCTTTCTGGGAAACAAATGCCACATACATTCTGGCCCGATGCAGTAAATTGGGTTGTATATGTTCTCAATCGAAGTCCCACCTTTGCAGTTAAAGTTATGACTCCTGAAGAAGCTTGGAGTGGTATCAAACCCTCAGTGGCACACTTTCGTGTATTTGGTTGTCTCGCACATGTTCATATTCCTGACACTAAGCGCAAAAAGCTCGATGATAAAAGTGTTCAGTGTGTCTTGCTTGGAGTTTCTGAAGAATCAAAAGCTTATCGCCTCTACGATCCAGCTACAAAAAAAATTATTGTCAGTCGTGATGTGATTTTTGACGAGGCAAAAGGGTGGAATTGGACTGTACAGCAAGAAGGAGCTAGTTTTGTGGATCTTTATTGGGGTGAACCTCTAGAAGATGAGAACACTAATGCAGATCTTGTTGTAGTTGATAGCATTAATACTGATGCAGATCTTGCTATAGCTGGTGGCACTAATAGTGATGGCAGCACTACAATGAACAATGCATCAACAGAAGATGTTGTGACTGAAGATACACCTGAAGTCATCAACCGTAACACAAGAAGTCGAAGGGAACCAGCTTGGATGCAAGATTATATTCCTGGAGAAGAACTTTCTGAGGAAGATGATTCTATCTTCTTTGCCATGTTTATTGGTAGTGATCCAATCTCTTTTCAAGAAGCAGTGAAAATTTCAAAATGGAGACAAGAAATGGATGCTGAAATTGCTGCCATAGAGAAGAATGATACATGGTTTTTGACATACTTGCCTGTGAATGGGAAGAAAATTGGTGTCAAATGGGTTTATAAAACTAAGCTTGATGCCAATGGAGAGGTGGATAAATATAAGGCTCGATTGGTTGCAAAAGGATACTCTCAAAAACATGGGGTGGATTACACTGAAGTCTTTGCGCCTGTGGCTCGTTTGGATACAGTTCGATTGATAATCTCTCTTGCAACTCTAAAGCAATGGACAATTTTTCAGTTAGATGTCAAGTCGGCTTTCCTACATGGTGAGCTTATTGAAGATGTTTTTGTGGAGCAACCACCTGGCTACATAAAAAAAGGGGCTGAACAGAAAGTTCTGAAATTAAAGAAGGCATTGTATGGACTTAAACAAGCTCCTCGAGCTTGGTATAGTCGTATAGAGTCCTATTTCATGAAAGAAGGCTTTGAGAAATGCAAGCATGAACACACTCTTTTCATCAAGTCTAGAGATGGAGGTAAGATCTTAATTGTTTGTCTATATGTTGATGATCTTATTTTCACCGGTAATGATGAGTTGATGTTTGCACATTTTAAAAAGTCTATGATGTTAGAGTTTGATATGACTGATCTTGGCAAGATGAAATATTTTCTTGGTATTGAAGTGCTACAAACAGCTGATGGTATCTTCATTGGTCAAAAGAAATATGTACAAGAGGTGCTGGAACGCTTTGGTATGGAAAATTGTAATTCAGTTAAAAATCCTATGGTTCCAGGCTGCAAACTTGTAAAGGATGCAGATGGTATACGAGTAGACAACACTTTCTTCAAACAACTTGTTGGTAGTCTTATGTATTTAACAGCTACTCGTCCTGATATCATGTTTATTGTGAGCCTTATCAGTCGTTATATGGAATGTCCTACTGAGTTACACTTGGAAGCTGCCAAAAGATTATTAAGGTACTTGAAGGGAACTGCTGATTTTGGTTTGTTCTACAAGAGAGGAAGACAGCAAGAGTTAATTGCCTACACTGATAGTGATTATGCAGGAGATATGGATGACAGGAAAAGCACATCAGGGTATGTCTTTATGATGGGTTCAGGAGCTGTCTCATGGTCTTCTAAGAAGCAACCTGTGGTGACTTTATCCACTACTGAAGCTGAATTTATTTCTGCTGCCTCTTGTGCTTGTCAAGCAATATGGTTAAGAAGAATTTTGGAAACACTGAGTCATTCTCAACAGACTTCAACTACTGTGTTTTGTGATAATTGTTCTACAATTAAACTGTCCAAGAACCCTGTGATGCATGGCCGCAGGGTTTCGCTTTGGCTCTCCCTTTTCTTTCTCGGTTGCCCACATGTTCTCCAAGGAACTCTACTCCAACTCAAATAGGTTACTTAATTTCACTGCGATTCAGTGAACTTCATGGCTCAAATGATAAAACATCTTGGCAGTGCAAAACATGATTCTTCTAACATCACCAACAAAAGCATTAGTGTTAGCATACAAAAATCATTGTTTAGTTTCCGCTTCTCCGTCTTAAAAGGAAATGAGGGGAAGTGCAGCCCACAAGATCAGATGATGGGGAACGAAACAGTGAAGAACAGAGGACAAGGACGTACAAATAAGATGGGACGAAGAAGAAAATGGGAAGAATGAATGAGATGGAGTGAAGAAGAAAGTAGAGAAGAGGCAGGGAAGAACAAAGGAGATGAAACGAAGATAGTTTCAGAGTAACAATGGCATTTTAGGGAGCTTGGTTCCTCATGGAATTAGAACACAAGTTTTCTTCATAGCCCGATTCAAATATCTTCTATTTCATTACTGCAACGAGCCATGATCTCGGGTGATAACATTTTGCAAAGGCTATATATGAACCAAAATCAAATTTCACTAATTATACATAGACCAAAAAACTAGTTAACCCTTTCATATATCTAATTGAAAAGAACATAAATGACGTGTACGTGAAGTTATGTTATGTGATAGCTCTATCTAAGAGTGCAGAGATAAAGCTATGTGAAGATAATTTGAGTATAGGTCACAAAATTGAAACCCCCGGAGATTAGAGTTAGAGCATGAAGTAAAAGAAGAAATTGATGCCCTTAGTGATACATCTATACTTATATTAAAACACTAACTTTCCAAGAATTTTTTCTGCAAGGAGAGTCATCCAAGCCTCTTCCATCCAATCACAATCTTACACTTGTCCCCTCATCTATTATTTTATTAGTTTTTATTCTCTCTCTCTTCATTCTTATGGGGCCCTTTCTCTAAAATAATAATATTTTATTCTCTCTCTTCCGATGGCCCCCTACTCTCTTAAAAAATATTATTTTATTTCCTTTCTCCTTCAAATAAATTCCTTCCTTAATTTGTTTTAATGATTCCCTTTCCCCATACATTATTCCCCACACTTCCCTATTCTCTCCTTCCCCTATTCAACATAAATTTATCCCTAATTTCACTCATTCTCTTTATCCCACACAAACTACAATTAATCCCTTTACTGATAAGATTGTTCATATTCTATCATTTCAATTAGTCCTCAATTTGTAATTTCCGAACGGCTAACCATTTTAAATTAAAAAATCATTATTTTATTTTCCATAATTACGTTCATATCTTATTCAACCATTTTTTTTTGTTTTTGATTCCCTCCATTTGCAGATCTTGATCTCTTCCCCAATCTAAATAAATCATTATCTATTTGCCATATTTCTATTTCCAAAAACAAAAATCCATATTTTCGTTTCCAATTCTTTGAACCTGTTAGTTTCTGCAATCTAATAATAATAATAATAATAATAATAATAATAATAATAATAATAATAATAATAATAATGATGATGGTTAAAAGAATTGAAATTCCTGTTGGAACTCGAATCCTTAATTTTTTATTTGTCCATCAATACTTTAAATGTTATTCCTATTTTCGTTGTTCATTTGCTTTTTCCAAGATTTTTTTCCTTTCCTCTTTAATGATTCGTTATTTTCAAAATATCCTTTCTTATTAAAGCTTTTTGGAACTCCAATTATATAGGTAATCCAAAGGTTTTGTGCCCTTATTTTTTTCTATATAAGCCCCTTTGGTTTGAAGTTTTGATTCACTATCCAAATTTCCATCGGCTGATTTCTAGAACTCTAAGAATTTCTGTTTCATTTATCCTATGGCTCTCAAAGTTGATGATCTGTCCAAAATTGATGCTTCTAAAGAAACTTGGATTGTAGTTGTGAAGGTCCTTCGATTGTGGTTAACTCCTAGCTACTCAGGTTCTAAACTTCCTTCATCTTTGGAAATGGTTTTGATGGACTCGAAGGTATCTTTTATCTAGATTTTTAATCTTTACATCGTTGCTTTTAAATTTTTTGATATTTTGTTTTTTTTTTGTCATTTTTTCAAGGGCTGTAAAATTCATGCATCTATCAGATGAACATTGGTATCGTTTCCAGAACCAGATAACCGAGGGTCGTGTTTATCAAATATTTTTCTTTGGTGTTTGCGAGAATGGAGGCGAATTCAGGACAACCTCTCATTCATACAAGATCAATTTCCCAATGCATTCCAGTGTCAGGCTCATGTCTTCAACCTCTATCACCGGAAACCCATTTTCTTTCATGTCATTGTCTGATGTAGTATTCAAAGAACCTGATACCTCATTCCTTATAGGTATTTGATTAATGTGTTTTTTTTTAATTTATTAGTATTTTTTTAGTTGTCAATAACTACATGCAGATTGGTTGATTTAAAAATAAAATACATGATAATATTTATATTTGAGTAGGTTAGGAAAATTTAAGTTAAGATTTTTTAATTTACAATCTCCTCCCTTGCGTTTTTCCTCTCACTATATTCCTCATTAAATTCGTACCAATTTGTTCTTTCTTCTTCTCTCTTTAGAAATTTTAAATTTTAAATTTTAAATATTTTTATTTACCATGTGTAGACTGTTAAGTATTAATGCTTCCACCATGCATAACATTCATTGGGAACCTACACCATTTTCAAGTTTCTCTCATTCCCGCAAGCTTTTATCAAGTTCTCATTCTGAGTTGGAACTTCTCATGGATCCTTCCACACAAGCTTTTTGTGGAATGCTCATCTTTTTTTGGTCTCTTAATTCTAGCAACTAAAAAAATCGGCAAATATTGATTTTAGTATAATAATTTTATTTTGAATCATTGTGTTGGTACATGTCTAAATAATACGAGAAAAATCTCCCGTGCGCGGGTAAGAACATTCTACTTGAAAACACTTTCATGTAAAAGCTAATAGAAAAAATAATTTTCAAATAATTTAAGTGGATTGTTCATAATTTTAAAATAAATTTAGGAGCAATTATATATATATATATATATATATATTAGTTGACCTTTGTAAGTCCGGAAACTAATAGATCCAAATATATATGTATTTATATCTTCAACGCAAAAATCATTTATACGTCATATGTGCAACACTGACAGTAGTAAACTTCGCCGTGCAGCGCACGGGGAAAAACACCAATCAAATTCTTCTACTAGGAGGAACATTTTAACAAGAAAATACTAACATGTTAAACCTAATAGGAAAATAATTTTATGAGTAAATATATGTAAAAGTTGTGTGAAATTTTGCGAGTTGTGTGTTATTCATTGTGCTTTTATTTTATTAAATGCTCATTTTTTTATTCTCTTAATTCTAACTGCTAAAAAATTGGCAAATAATAATTTTAGTATATCAATTTTGTTTTGAATATTTATATTTGTACATGCCTAAAAATAGAAAAATCCACCACGTACGGGTCAGAACATTCTACATGAAAACACTTTCATGTTTAAACCAATAGAAAAATTTATCTTCAAATAATTTAAGTGCACTGTCCATAGTTTGAAAATAAATATAGAATTAGTTATATATATATATATATGTATTTTGGTTTCACTTTGTAAGTCTCAACCTAATAGTTTTAATTATATGTATTTACATCAAGGAAAAAATCATTTATACATCACATGAGGAAAATTGAAGATTTTGGCTAATTAATTTCTTTTTGTTATGAAATTTTTATATTGATTAAATCAGTGTATGAATACAAAATACTATAATTGAGTGCCCGAATTTATGTTTTTTAAATATCTACTTCTTTATTATGATTGTTCTTTCATTTTTAGCATATATAATTATTTATACTTAAAATAATTATTGATTTATCAAATGTAATAAAAAAAATCGCCGTGCAGCGCACGAGGAAAAACACTAGTTCGATAGAAACTACAAAGATTAAAGTATCTTCTGAATAACAAGGAACACTAATCATAAAAATTAAGTCCAACATATTAGGGTCAAAACTAATATAAACCTAACTTTTTTCCCTTCCCCAAATTGATTGTTCAATTTGCCAATGTAAAAAAGCACTATTTTCCAGTTTTTACTGGCGCAGACATAGTTCTGACCAATAATATTTGGAGAATTTTATGTCTTTAAATACAGAGACCTGAATAAACAAATGAACATCAACATGTTGATCTAGGTGGTAGGCAGCTAGATCCCTAAAAAAAGTTTGAACTCTGGGAAGTTATTTGTTCAGAGACAGTGTCACAATCTCCTGAACAGGTTTACGCCAATCAAAAAATATATATTAAAAATGAACCATATAAAGGTTTTCGGTAAAAATTCACATAGCAGATCACTTGTAATATAAGTATAAGAAATTTAAAAAAAATGTAAGTATAGAAAATCAAAAAATGAGCTATCCCAATAAGAACAGGAATAATCTCAAACAATGCCACATGGAACACTGATGTCGAAAAAATCACCGTTATATGAAAGAGAGTCAAAACTTCTAATACAATAATCTCATGTTCACATCATTTCAAAACTCTTATTTCCAACCATCAGCTACCTCCATGGCTATCAAATGTAAATAAAAGAGAACAACGTTAAGCCACAAAATTTCAAAAAGAATACAAGTTCCATCTGTTACTCTTAAAGGGATGAAAGGCCGTTACTAGCAGCTGACGACGTCATGACAGACAGAACTTCAGTAACAGACCCCATGGCACTCAGCGCTGCTTTCAGAACCTCTTGAGGGCACCCCGGCTTTACAATGTTTCGAACCTGAAGCAACAAGGAGAAACTCCATGAGAAGCAGAATATTGATTCAAGAAACGGAAAAATGGTTAACTTAGTCCTCAACAACTAGGTATGGAACATTAATATTAAAAGCTTCTGCTAATCCAGTACATATGAGGAGAAGCTACTCCTTGCTTAATTTTTACATTTGATTCTAAAGCTAAAATCAATTCTTGGGAGAAGCAATTTTAGCAGCTTTTGGTTGTCAGAATTGATTCTAAGGAAAAATAAGTTGTGATCTAGATGTGCTTCACTGGTTTATAGGTCTTGCGCAAGAGACGCTTAACACCAGCAGCAGCAAGTGAGCAAACATATTTACCTAATGATTCAATAAAATTATCTAGTTGATTCAGTCTAGAAGATTGCATCTAGTTATAACGCTTGTTATACCCTAAAATTTGAATTTCTTTAACATGAGATTTGAAGTAAGGAAATCATGTCTTGGGCAGTTAAGGTATCAGTGAGTTAATTATTGTCAATACCTGTTCAAGGTACACCTGAAGTTGCTTAATGCGACCCATGTAGTCCTGGTCTTCAACAGAAAGAGTTATAGGTTTGGCATCAGCACCAGGACCTTCAAATTGAAGTGGACCAGGATTTCTATAAATATCATCCAGAAGAAAGCTTGTTGCGTTTTTCCTCAAGAGACTGCAACCAAAGACATGCATCAGATTCAAATAACTGCGCTCTAGAGTAATAACTAACTAACCATGAGGAGTTGCAAATTAAAAATCTTTTCATACAGATACATAAAACATGACAAAAGGGCTTACTCATATGCTTTGCCTCTCAATTCCACAGTAGCTGGATGAATAGCAGGTTTCCCAATTGATGTGGCTCCTGGATTTGGGGACCAACGCTTCACAGTCATCATTGACTAGAGATTATCACAAATAAACAAAACCTGTTAAAATTTTCTACCGTGGAAACAATACGCAAACAACACATTCAGTTTGAGAGAGAAAACAAGAGAAATAATGTCTGAGCAAGTATATATAGCTGATCTGATTAGTTACAGAGCGGTTACAATCTGCTATGATAGTTCTAACTAATGCTAACCATAAGCAACTGCTAGGTCTAGAACACTCCATGACATCAGGGTCTAAAACACTTCATGACATCAGGTTGTGTACTCTAATAGCACAAAACAATCATGAATAACCATTTAGGAGGGAATATAAGCAAAAATATGAAAAGAACAAAGACATACAGAAATTGGAGCAGCCCCACATCGCCACTTGTTCACAGGATTCTTCAGGTTGGTTAAAGATGCCATGTATCCATTTAAACCTGCAGCCAGTATATGGGAGCAGATGTGTCCAAGAACCTGCAATAATATCAAAGACAACAAGTTATTAACAAAAGAGAGAAATACAGAGAGATAGATGATGATGAGGCAACTGAATCAACATACATATGCATAGTCACAGTCAAACTTTGATGGAAGGGATCCACGAGCTTGATAACCGAAAAAATGGCAAATGGCATTGAATTTCTTCCCCTTATATGTGCCTTCTTTCTGTCAAAAGAACAACCAGATTTTTAGCTTTCAGACAGAAGTGGATAATTCATCTTATAAGTCACTAAAAGCAATTAAAGCCATGTCCACAAAGCTTTTTGAGCCTCAAGCAACAAATTGAATGATTTCAAAACCATACTACATTATCACAAATATCTACCATTATAGCCACCAAGGAAATGTTCAATTTTTAACAAATTTAAAAATTGGTCATAGAAACATAACGAAAAAAAAAAAAACAGATGTAGCTTGGGAGCAGAAGAATAAAAGCGAGTTGGATAGCTTAGTAATTGTATTGCAAGTAGGAAACAGCCACAAACAAATACCAAAAAAAAAAAGTTCATGCATAAGAGTCTTCAGAAGTGCAACCAAAATGGCGGAAAACCAATTATGCCAAATCTAGTAAAAGGAATATATGATGCAGAATGAAACAGAGATCTAGAGACCACACCTGACGCTTGTTTATCTCTGCTTCCACAAGGTATGCTAGTAGTTTCTCAGTTTCAATCTGAGAATCATTACAAAAAAGGGAGAACAAAGACGTTAAGAAATTTCCTTTCTAGTAAATCATATGAACAGCAAAGGATCAGACAATTAGTACCTGTGACAACTGTGCAGAGTCATCTGATTCAGGGTAAAGGAGTAGCTGCAGCATTGAAGACATTAGGGTAAATCATACCTGTGTTAACTGTTTAAAACCAAGTTGATACTAAGGCCAGTTTTCAGCATGAAAATAATAAGTTTACCTGTTTCCTAATAAATGGTGGTAGAAATTCGAATAGAGCAGATGCCCATGGCGAAAGCTGAGAAGATATCTTGCCAACCGCAACACCTTGTCTGAGTAAAGTGTGAATTTCCTGAGAGACAAATGGTTATGGAAAGAACGGATTATGGTCACATTGTTTATCATATTCAAACGAGACAGAAAACACTATTAATAATGGCTAACATCATATTCAAGAGTCTTCTATGGCATGAAGACACATAATACCGATGGATGAATACTTTAACTAACAAGAGTTTGAAAATGTTTCGTTCTTGCGTACCTTCAAGAGTGCATACACTTCAGGGATGCTCTCTATCAACCCTTCTGGCAGGAGGATTACTCCATGGTATTTGTCTGACCAAAACATAGGAATGTAATTCTAGATCTAAGCAGATAGTAAGAAAATGAAGACATGTAAAAAGGCAATTCAGATAATTCAAACCTTGCTCTGCTCTAGCCTGAACGGCATCCGAAATCTGTTTCGTAATTTCAAAAAGGGTAAGCTTCGATGCAGCAACCTCCTCACCAAGAATTACCTGCATAGAGCATAATAAAGAATATTTTGTCAGCATAGATTTGTAGACCATAAGGTCATGAATAGTCATTAATGATGCAAGACAAAATAATATGTACCATGTTTGGATGGGATTGGAGGGTGCATTCCAAAGCAACATGTGATGCCTTGCGTCCCATAAGACGGATGAAATAATAATACTAGCAAAGAAAACTCAGTCAGAAAGATGTTAGAAAAATAATTATTGAATATTCAAAGCTTACTCGAATATGCAAGTGTGTCTGTGTGTGCATAAGAGCGCGTAGAAATGATATTAAAGAAAATCAGGGCATTAGACTCCTTACCTTCTCCGCAGAGAGAGCATCAGTGCAGACATTGCTGATGAGCTGAGAATTCACCTGAGCAAACAAAAAGAAAGTTTTCACTGGTACTTCAATTGCTCATTATTCCTTAGCATAATTTTGCAAACTATCCCAAAAATCCCAAACAGTGTTTCTTTATGAACAGGAAAATGTCACTTAAAAAAGATGAAATATTTTCATCAGCCACAGGGGGAATAGCAAATACAGACTGGCCTATCATATTGAACCCAAGTTGGCAATCATCACATTTCCTAATAGCTGTCAGAATGTCAAAATTGACACCCTCACGATAACATCACATTTTCAATGTAAAGCATAAAGAAAAATACACACATTGAGCTCCATCACATGAAAACAATTTAAAACCCCATTAAAAAAATTCTCACCCTCATTGGACAAATACCTTACAAATGGTATCAAAACCAACATTAGTTTCCACAAACTGATTTTTAAGATCTCCATTCAAAGTCACAGGAACGCCAACCACCTGCAGAATCCCAACAAGTGTCATCAATATATTTTTGTAGAAAATATACATATGAAATTAAACCAAACAATATGAAGAGGTACAACAGATAACTCGGAGACTAAACCAGTAACAAAAATTAAGAGATAATCTCAACCATAGAGCTTTTATAAGCAGCCCTTGTTGTCTTGCATCTACAATGACAAAATTACAAAATCCACAAGATAGTCCCAACCATACCTTTGTGGGGCATTTTGCTTCAGCAAACGTTTCTGCAAGCTGGGCAGCATCTGTGTTTGATGTCACCCCTGAAAGATAATGTATTTCAACATTCAGAAACCTCTTCCTAAAAATGTAAAACCATACATGAAGATCTAGTAAGATTATGTATACCCCCAATGATGACAAGACCATCAAGTTTCAAGCTGTTGCATGCAGCAAGAGCAGCATTAACTTGCTCTGTGGTCCTAATTTGATCTTTCGTCCGACCAAGCAAATCATAACCACCTAAGAAAGAAAGCCATAGTGTCATAAGAAGGCCTTAATAATTTTCTGAAAGATAATTGACAAACTAAAACAACTTCATTTGCCATAACCAACCTTGATTCTTGTATGTGGAAAGAACACTGTCAGTTATCTCCAGAGTTTTCTGGGCAAATAGACCTTCTGAACCACCTGGAGAAAGGAATAAGCACATGCAGACCTAGTTACTAAGTTTTCTATCAAATATGGCAATTTTAAAATGGAAGAAAATATTAAATATTAAATCAATATACCAAATCAAGCAAAACATGGAGTTAGGATTTCTAGTTGAAAAAAAAAACTAAAAGACCAATTATGAAAATTACCAAGAAATCCAAGTAGAACACTTTTAGGATTGTGGATTTTGAGAGCAGTGTGAAGACCCCAAATGACATTGTGTCCTCCAGGAGATTGCCTTCCACAAAAAACAATCCCTACCCTGAAACATCACCAACAAAACTTGTAAGATTCAAAACACACAAGAATCATAAGCAGATTCAGAACAATGCCTAGGGAACATCAACATGACAAACAGAAGTTGACCTCATTGGTGGGTGCTCAGTAATAATCTGAGCATCAGGGACTTTAGCAGTGGCCCTGAGAAAGTGAGCCAAAGGGTGTCCATAGGTGTGTGGAAAAGCTCTGCTTATAGCAGGGGCATCAGAAGGGTCAGCAGTTGTGGTAGCATCACCAAATTCAACTCTCACAGTGGTTCCCTGCACTCAAAAACAAAAAAGAAGAAAAGGGTCAACGCAATTTCAAACAAGTTCATCACCCAGATAATAAAAAAAAAAAAAAAAAAAACATGAGATCTAATCACACAAATAGGTAGTGAATGAGCGAGCACTAACCTGGAGGCAAGGAGGAAGCTCAGGCTGGTACAAGGATCTAAGCTTTTGAAGATCTGAGAGTTCTCTGGGAATACCATAGTCAGAATCCATGGCAGAAGAAGAGAGGGTGAGAAACACAACACAAACGTTGTTGTTGTTGTTGTTGTTGGCGATGAGTACTATGGAAGAGTGTAAGTAACTATTGTTGTTTGTATTTGGTGGGATGTTGAAAGTTGTTGAGAGAAGAAAACCCTTTTAAAAGAGTGCACCTTACACCTGACCTAACCAATTTTCTTCGCTTCTTCAAATCTAATGACCCATCTTCCACCAAAATCTATACCTACCAAGCCCATCGAATTCGGGTCCCTTTTTATTCGCATATTCTATTATTTTTTTTAACTTTTTTAATCTTTATCTTTATTTTCCTTAGTGTAGTCTTTTGTCATCTCTCCAAGGTAGAACAAAAAGTAAAAAGGAAAGAATTTAGATATATCTTTTTACAATAAAATATGGATTTTGGATCTTTTTAGATGATAAATATGCCTTTTGGTCTTCAAAAAGTTATACCATAGGATTGAGATTCCTTACCAACTGAGGGCTCTCAGAATTTGTAGTTGAATGGTATATGTGAGATTCCATTGTTTAGTGACTCCGGGAATCACACGCAATACCAATAACTAGTAACTTTTTTCAAAAGGTAGGATTAGATTTTATTGATTGAATTATTTGGATATTTTTCATGTAAATTGAGTTAGAATATATTCTTTTCAAAAATGATATTATCTCTTAGATTGCCTTTAAAATAAACCGCTCAAAATAAGTTTTGCACAGTCATGCAACCATATCTCTCCATTTTGCTAATTCATAATTAATTTTAAATTTAATGATATTTAAAATAAGAAATTGAAGGATATGATTAAATGACTGTGCAACAGTACATAGAAATTAATCTCAATTTAAAATTTAATTTTTAAATAATTTGTATATCTTTTTTATAATTTAGATACTTAATTTTATATCTTTTTAAGAATTTTAAATATTTAATCCTGTGCGTAGTTTTAAATTTGATTCATCTTTTTTTTTGAACGAATTTGATTCATCTTTGACAGCAGGGAAAATACATCTATCACGTTAGAAGAGATCTCATTCTCACGTGATTTTTGTTTTTCGTGTTTTTTCATGATGACCCAATAGCTTGCTTTGTTCGATGTAAACAAGAAAAAAATTGACGAGAAAGAAAGCTTTATCAAAAAAAAAATGGGAATCATATACAAGCTTTTTTTTAGGGGGCAAGCAAATACAAGCTTGAAGGCATTGAGAATTGAGATGTACAATTAAACCAAGTTCCATTCTCATGCGAGAAAGAAAACTTATCTAAATGCGCAGCATTATTTGTTGATTTTGCACATGTAAACAAGAAAATTACCGGAAGAGGGAGAAATAAATTAATTAGTGGCATTTATAAAATTAAATTATCCTTTTTCTTTTGTACATGAGGAAGAAAAACTAAACTAACTAACAAAATCCTGCAAAAGGAAATAAATCAGGCTAGAAGGAGGTTGTCCCCAAACACACTGTGGCGAACCCTCCCTTGCAGCATGGCGAGCCAGCGAATCTGCAGCTGAGTTCTTGTCACGCGGTATCGGGAGTAGCATAACCTGCCAATCTTGCTGGAGTAAACCTCTAACTCGTGCAATGTCCTCCCTCGCCCAATAGTCATCCACTGCAGCTCTAGGTTGCAGCACCATCAACGCTTGTGGACAATCCGTGCAGCAGACAACGTTTCGATAGCCAACGCTCCAACCGTGTTGGTGGCCAAGCTCCATAGTCAGGATCTCCACCGCGAAAGCTGACCCTGTGCCATAACTACCTGATGTGCTAGAAATCCAATTCCCAAACGCATCCCTGATTATGGCACCACAACCTATCCTCATCGTGTTTGGGTTCCAACTCCCGTCAACTTGGATGCGAATGGCATCAAGAGGTTGTTGTTGGTTCAACTATTGTGGTGCTTGCTGCAGCAGCGTTGGTGACGCTCCGCGGCTCCAAGTCAATATATCCTGCAAAACCTGTCGACTGCCAGCCATTCACCATGTGCCAGCTCAGGTTTTAATGGCTATCGATCCTGACTTCGTAATCACTGAGGGAATCGTGACTTGCGCTGGTGGCCCTTGTGTCGTTACAATTTCCTCTGGCGTCGGTATTGGGGTTGTAACGTTCGTTGTGCTCGTTGCCTTCTCGCCAGCCGCCACCGTCGTTTCGCTCGCTCCCTGCGTTTCTCTATTTGAACCTGCGTGAATGGGTTGCGTGGTGCAATTACGTGAGAGGTGTCCATAATACCTACATTTCAGAAATAGCGAATGGAGACCCTCGTACTCCACATTGTACCAAGTGCCTTCTAACCCCACAACTCCAAGCACCGGTTTGTTAAGATCAATCTCTACACATATACGTGCAAACTTGCCTCTATGCATATATGTTGTGTTCAAATCCACTTTGATGGGTGTTCCCACCGCTGACGCCAACGTCATGAGAATATTCTTGCCATAGAATTGGAAGCCAAGACCTGGAATGCGAATCCAAACAACAATAGTGTTGATCGTCGAGTTCGCCGCAACAAAGTCTGGCGTCCAAGGCTTAACTGCGAGGTAATGATCATAGATAAGCCAAGGTGCCTCTGATGTTACCCGCCCCTTATCCTCCTTCTTGTCAAAATTTACAAGAAAGTAGCCATGGTGCACATCATGCACCTCATATCCTCCAGACAATTTCCCCTTCACTCTCAGCTTCTCACAAAGAGCTCCATAACCAATATGTTTACCTAATAGCTTCACCACGAGGCAATCCTCCAAAAGTTTACAAATCTCCACATATGTGCGTGGATCAATAGAGAACATGGGGAAAGACTCATCCCCCTCCGCATACACCATCTTCATGACACCATAATCGACAAGGTTCACAAACTCCCTAGTTTCTGTGCTTTTCTATGATCCAAGGACTTTCTCCTTGAACGTTGGCTTCCGAACTATGTCTTCCCGTGGCTTGGCCGCTGGTTGGCTCCCATTTTGGTGATCGCCAAGATCCTCGTTATCAACCTCCCTCTCCAATTCAATGTTTAGAAAGTTAATTCTCCCAACAAAGATTTTATTTCTAAAGGAGAATAAAGCAAGTATTATTTGACCCGACCATCTATTAGTAAATCATATTTTTTTACAATTTTTCTTTGGTGCATTCATTACTATCCTAATTTAAATTTTGGTATGTTGAAAATCAAATATCTCCTCAAATACATGATTTCTAAGAATTGAACTTTGTCCAAATTGAAGTTAGTTTGGTTCTTTCAAAAAAAAAATATTTTGGTTAACAATTATTTTGGTGATAATAATAAAAATTAAGATCTTTAGAATTTAAATTTGCAATTTTCAAAATACTTTATTAATAAAATATTTCAAATGATATGTATAAATGTTTTATTATTTTAAATATTGATTGAAGAAATTTTAGTACTACTATAAAGAAAAATATATTTTAGTATTAATTGATAAAATTAAGTAAATTAAAAATATTTACTTTATTACATATTTAATTTAATATAAAACACCATGACACATGTTTCAACTAGTTGCTGGTAATTCATCGTGGGGTCCCACCTGGGATGACCGTTCAATTTCATCATGTTATGAGGGAAGCCAACTCTTTGGCGGATTGTTTGGCTAAAGTTGATCATGTCTTTGGCTTTGGTACTTACTCTGTTAACAGAATGTCTTAATTTGTTTGTATCTGGATGTTGAGGAGGCTTTAGCCTCCCTCCGTGCTCCTGTTGCTTAGCGTTGTTTCGCTCTTGGGGCCATGCCCCTCCATGTAACAAAAAAAATTTGGTTGTTGGTTCAAGTGATACATGTTGATTAAGTGGGAAAGTCCAGGGATCATGAGAACATAGAGCACCTCGTGTACCAACATGGTGTTGTTCATGTTGTAGGCAAATTAAACCTCTATTTTGGTTAAAATACAAGTTTGAACTCTAAAAAAATTATTTGTTGGAAGAGGCTGTTACTATTTTACAAATGGGATTAGCCTTGCTATTAAAAGACGATTGTGTACCCAAAAAAAAAACGATTGTTCAATTTCTAATTTATAAGAATTAAAATTAGTTTAATAATAATTTTTAAATACATATTTGATTTAAATTTAATTGATTAAAACATTTAAGTATTGATCAATGACACATAGTTTTATGAAAAGAGATAAAATAATGCGAGTTTATTAGATTTTAAAAACTTAATAATGTCAGGGTTTGGGTTAGTGGTGCGTGATCATAATGACAGGATGATGTTTGCTGCTACATGTATGGAGCCTGCTCACTTTGATCTAGCTATGGCAGAGGCGTTAGCATTGATATGGAGCTTGAGCGTGATAGAGGAACTGAGCATGGATGAAGTGGTAATTGAGACAGACTCAATGATAGTCTATAGGGGTGTAAGCGGGTTTGGTCCGATCCGCGAATCCGATCAAATTTATCCGAACCAAACACATTGTGGTGGGTTGGATTGGATCAATGGTTCGGTTCGGATTTTTTTTACTGAATCCGATCACCTTCGGTTCGGGTATCGGATTTGGGGATTGAAAAACCGATCAATCCGAACCAACCCAATAATTGAGAATTTTTTTTATATTCAACTCAAACACTGAACATATTTAATTGGTTCGGACATTTAAACACCCTAAATCCGAACCAATCCGGTCCGATTACACCCCTAGTCTACAAAGCTATGAGGGAGGCTCATTGCAAGCCTTACATTGAGCCAATTATTTTAGACTGCAAGTTATTAGCCTCCATGTTTCCTAAGTTTTCCATTAGTCATGTAAAAAGAAAGGCTAATAATTCAGCCCATTCCTTAGCTGCCTTAGCAAATGAATTCCCCTCTAATGTGTGGTGGGATTATCTTCCTCGTTGAGTTGCAGAGGCTATCTTTGTAGATGCTTTTTCTTATGATTAATGAAAATTGCGTACTGGCTTTCAAAAAAAAAAACTTAATATATCAGGGTAGATTAGTAATTAGAAACTATCCAACCCAAATACCCAATGCAAAGTATACATATATAAAATATTATAGTAATTAAAAATCTTATCAAAATTTAGCTTAATGTAAATAATTATATTAGGGATGATAAAATATAAAAATACCGCTAGAAATTTATTTTAAAAGTACCAATTACATAAAATTATTTTATTGATAAAACTTATGTTAACAATAATATCAAATAAAATATATAAATATATATTATAAAAAATTAATTTAATTTTACATAATATATTTTCTTAAATTATTCATTTTAATTTTTTTCTATCGAAAAGTTGGTCCCGGGATCTCCCTCCCACATATCCCTTAGCTCTCACCACTTGAACTATCATTCGGGGACTTTAAATTTTCTTTTTATTTATTATTTATTTACAACATTTTGTATTTTTTGAAAGAAACATTTTGTATTTTTTTAAAGAAACATTTTATATTTTTAAAATCATTATCATTTAATAGGTATATAAACTTGAAATTTAGTAAAGAAGCTTCTAAATAGTATTTAAATTATTTTAAATATTCAAAGTACTCAACCGTCTCAACGTCAATCTTGAAATCATATTCTTGACCACTGTTAGACTTAGACGTATGGGTCTTCATTCTGAAAGAGGAACCCAAATTCACATCTACCCCTTCAAAGTTTTCAACTGCATGAAACTAAAGAACCAATAATTTCTATGTCTGATGATAGCAAAATATATTTTATCTCTATTTCTCTAATCTGTTACCAATGGTCAAATAAAATTTCCATTTGTCAAAAAAAAAAAACCCAATGGTCAAAGCGTCTAGAACAAGGCTGAACAACAGAGAAAGGAAGATACATTGTGCCCTTCGGATCAAATTTTATTATTCTATATTTAATTAAATCATTATTCTATTTCAACTCCTCTAAATCCCGAGTGATAGCTCAAGTTGTAAGAGTTATGGTAGGGATGTCAAAATTACCCACACTCACGGGTATCTGCGAATAAAAATCCGCTATGAGTAATTACTCACACCCACAGGTATATGCAGATTTATTTAATTGTTATTTTCACTATCCATTTACTAATAGGGAGAGGGGTAGTTCACTTGGTGAACTAAGGAAAATGAAGGGATTTGCAGGATGGAGGTCAGGATTCAAACCCGGGTGAAGGAACTAATTTACTACTCCCTCCATTTCTATATAACTGGTACTTTAAGGTTGTTGCACAAGTATTAAGAAACAACAACTAATATTCGTGTTTTACTAAAATTATTATCTAACTTCCAATTACACCATTTATCTCTCTTATTAATTCTAACTTTTCAATTTTTCTACCATTAATAAATGAATGGTACACTTGGTAAAGTAGAATTAATGCTCTCTTGAAACTTTAAAAGTATCAATTATATAGGAACAACAAAAGAACCAAAATAGTATCAGTTATTTAGGAACGAAGGGAGTAACAATTAACAACTAACATTTGTCTAAAATGGGGTGGATCCGGATATTGATGCATCAATACCCATGGATACTCGCCCGATATAACAAATACTAAAATATCTTTGATATATATATATATATATATATATATAGTCTAGCAAGAGATGTATTTTAAGTTTAATATATATCTAATGAATTTGTGTTTGAATTATAGTTATCTCTAAAGTAAGTTTTTACAATAGTAATGGTAAAAAGAAGTCATTTTAGTCCTAAAAAAGAGGTAAAAAATAAGTGTTTTTCTTTACACATTAATTGACTATAAAGTCGAGTCTTAAATTTTATTTTCAATTGAACAAAGATATGCAAATCCATATATGTTCATGGGTGTCGGGTGCCCATGGACATCCACGAGTATTTTAAAAACCGGTTAAAACTCATTTAATGGATATCCATGCGGGTATGAAGCGGGTACATGTATAAATTTTTACATGCGGAGCGGGTGGTGGTTATATACTTCCCATGCCCACCCTAGCCATTGACATCCCTAGTTATAAGACATATGAGTTGAGTAGAGAGGTCCAGAGATCAATCCCTGGATGGTATAATTTATCTTTTGGATGTACCAAAAACACACCTCCAAACATTTTAACTGTTTCACTTTGCCAAAGTTCCATTTTATTTTATTTCTCTTTCAAAAAAATATGGTGTACCAAATGATAGCTAAAATGTTAAGAGTTAAGGGATATATGGATTAAGTGGGAAAGTCTCGAGATCAATTCTTGACGGATGCAATTTATCTTTCTGGTATATAAAATAAATAACTAAACACACCACTGATTTTAAATGTTTATACTTTTTTTCTTCCCCCATCATGTTTTACCCTTTAAGTTAAAAGGTATATTATATGTGTGACTTTTTTAATCAGAAAACATAGGGGTTGTGAGCAGTGGCGGATCCAGGACGCCCGGATCAGGGGTTCAAATTTTTCAAATGAACACATGGGTGAAAATTTAATTAGAAATAACTTTAATATGTTTATACATCATAAATTATACAAGTCATAGTTGTCCTCTACGTGATTTCATATTCTGAAATCGTTGAACAACTTACACTAACACTAACGATCATGTTCTTCCCTCAATCGAGGGAAAACTGAATAAAGTTAAATTTTACATAAAACTTGCAGAAAAATATAAAAGCGACTTTCTCTTATCACTTTACTTACTAAGAAAATAACAGCCAAATAAGTAAAAATAGACGAAAACGCATCCATCACTTGAAATTTTGTATCTGCAAATATTTATGTATGTATGCACATTCATATGTATGTATGATTCATTAATATCTATCATTTTAGTTTCACTTTTGACATTCAATAATTAATTAATGCATATTATTTCACCTATCCTCAATCATAATTTTGCCAAATATCTTAGTTAAATTGACCAACTGAGGTTAGAAATCTAAACTGAAAACACTAGAAACATATACTATTCTCGTTGAGCGTTTCCAATTCAGTAAAGATCAGATAAATGAATAATTAGATTGTCTTTAAGAACTAAGTAACTAACTCGAAACAGAAAAATTGAACGAAGGATATATAATTTAATATTGAACTATTTTGCAGACGATGATTCTGATTGCAGTTCTCACTTCTTAGTTGGGTGGGACTTAGGGTAGCGAGAGAAAGATGGTGAGTGGCTGAGTGCGCGTGTGTGAGAGAGAGAGTGAGGGGAGTAGGTGAGTGTGAGTCCTTGGTGCAAAACTTGATCTACTAGTATAATTTAAAATTTTCAGGGGTTCAAAAAAAATATTACTCCCTCCGTTCCAGAAAGTTTGTTGTTTTACACCATTTTTCAATATCCCAAAATGTTTGTTGTTAGAAAACCAATGCATTTTTTGCTAATTTTTTCCACCTCTACCCTCATTTAATACATTTTCTCTCACTTATCACCTTCCATATTAACCAACCACAACTCTTCTCTATTAATTACATTCTTTTCTATCTAAGTATAATTTAATAGTTGCACATCATACTAATAAAAGCAAATAAGGGCAATCTAGTCAAATTATACTATTAATAATTGTTTTCTTACTCTTTGTGCCACAACCTTAAACTACAAACTTTATGGAACGGAGGGAGTATATAGGAATGTAAGTGTAATTTTTTTTTTGTTCAGGGGGTCCATCTGAACTCCCTCATGTTCAAGTGCGTCCGCCACTAGTTGTGAGTTATTGGACTCATAACTTAATGGACCAATAGAAGAATTTTTTATAAATAAAATATAAAAATTTTAACTCACTTATCTTCAATGTAATTTGACGATGAATTATTTAACACAAACTTTCTCATAGGTCATTTGAACAACCCGAAAACATATCTCTGGTCGGGCCAAATAGTATATCCTATGAACAGTGAATCTTGGATTCGACTTCTTTACCGTCCAACCATGCAAATTTGCTCGCTTCTAAGTTTTAAACTTAAAAGATTGTATACTTTTCATGGGGTAGGACCAAAGAGTGTATAATATGAATAAAGAACTCCAAGTCTGACTTTGTTATCATCGAGCCATGCAAGTCTACTCGTTTCTAAGTTTTAAACTTAAGAGGTTATGTTCCTCTAGGGCGGAGGCAGGGGGTGGCCTGCCTGTGCCATGGCCACACCCAAGATTTTGCAAATCTCTTATAAAAGAAAAATTAGCTTTTGTATTGTTAAAAATCCACAACTGTTTCTTCTTCTCTGTTGTTATATTTTCGCTTTTGGCCCCGGTGAGATCAAATTGCTAGCTCCGCCACTGTTTCCTCCCTACCCGTTCTGATAAGTGCATATAAGTATATAACCCAAAGCAAGATTAAAAGGTGTCCCTATTCCAACTCGGGCAGCTCATCCACGCTTGCAGGAGTTATTTAAAGTCTAGCGCATTGCTCCACCCGAATGGTAACGGTTTTAGGGGACCGTAAGCCACAATAAATCGAAAAAGAGACAAGGCTTAATTGCATTTTTGGTCCCCAACTTTGCCCTTCCCGCGAAAATCGTCCCCGATTTACGAAATTAGCAAAAACCATCCTCAACATTTATACTCCGTTGCAAAACTAGTATGTTGTTTCACTTCCGTCTGAAAAATAACGTTTTGTGGGTAAAAACCCATAAATATGATGAATATTTATCTTCTTCATTCTTCATTCATCATTCATCATTCCAACCCAGGTGGAATTTTTTTTTTCCTGTAGTCAAATAATTCAACCAAAAGGTTAAAACTTTGAGAAAATCCACCGCACCTGCTCAAGATGCAAACAAAATAAAACACGCAGCTGCTTCACAAACCAATAAACGTAACCCAGGAACAGCTCCCCCAAGATGCAAACTGAATTGAATTGAAGTTCAATAAATTGTTCTGCGCACTAGGTCATCCAACAAACATCATTCGTCAGCAGGTTCGATCCCAACGATGTGGACTGAGGAATCAACCTGAAGTGAACCCCGAAGCCATGCAGGCATCAACATCCAAACCTACAGATCTAGCTCTCCTAATTTTATCGGCCATCTCTACCTCTCCATTTGAGGGAAAATTGACGGAAGCTAGAAAATTTAGGGGTTTGCTAAGTTCAGATTGGCACCAAACCCATGTTCTCCGAACCCGATCTAACAAGGAAGGAGGAGGATGAAGAAAAAGATAAGGGTGGGTGACTCTCCAGATTGTTCTTAGGCGTTGTTGATGAAGACGGTGAGATGCACGGGAGGCGTTGATGATGGTGAAGATGGGTTTGGGATTAGCTTTGTAAATGACATATGTAACCAATCCAAAACAAAATTCATATTAGCTTCATCATCTTCCCTTTAGATTAGATTGATCAATAGAAAAACAATGTTTCTTGTTGAATTTGAAGTTGGAAAAGATACCTAGCAGTTGGATCTGACCATGTTTTTGATGCGCAGGAGATGAAGATAAGAGTTGATGTTTTTGATCGATTCTTCTTCTTCTCTGGGTTGTTGTGGGGTGGGTTTCTGGGTTTTTGGGGGTGGGGGTTGGTTTTTGGGATTTTGGTGGGTTCTTGGGCATATGAAGATGAACTTCGTCATGAAGAATCTTTGAAGAAAGAGATGAAGATGATGAAGTTCATGTGTTTTTTTGTTATTTTTTATTTTTTACCCAGAAAACGTTAGTTTTCAGATGGAAGTGTAACGACAGACCAGTTTTGCAACAGAGTGTAAACGTTGAGGATGATTTTTGCTAATTTCGTAGTTCGGGAACGATTTTCACAGGAAGGGCAAAGTTGAGGGACCAAAAGTACAATTAAGCCAAGAAACAAATATCAAAAACATAGTAATGAGAGGCAGCATGGAGCAGTGAGAAAGGGGACAGACAATACATATTAACCATTTCTCGGAAACTCACATGCTTAAAAGAGGAAGATGACAATACCACTATAGAGTAAAGGGCAAAGCAATGGAGCAGCTAGTCTGAAGGAAAAAGGACCAATTGCCAAGATAAAAGGGACTACTAAATTAGGAGAAGGCATTTTATATTGTAATTGCATAAAAGGTCATAGTAACAATGGTTAAAGTTTCTTCCTCCACTTTGCCTTTCACTGTGCATTATAACCCATGTAAAACATCATTTATTTACACCCCTCGTGTGATCACCACCCTTATTCTTATGTACAAATCTCTAAATGCTTTTTCAAACTTAAATGTCATACTATCTTTGTAAGTATCTTTCGTCTTATTACACTACAAGAAACACGGGTTTTAGCGGCCGTTATGTTTTCTTTTAGCGGCGATTATAACCGCCGCTAAAAACGTTTAGCGTCGGTTGGAAAAAACGACATTGAATAAGGCGACGCAAAATTTTAGCGGCGGCTATATAGCGACTGCCGAAAAAATCGCCACTAAATTTAGCGGCGATTTTACCAAATATATTGCGGCGGTCATACTTGCCCCTAGACCGAAAGTGTCAATTTCTTTTCAACGTTTAGCGGCGGTTTCAACCGCCGCCATTGCCCAAAATGAATTTTTTAAAATTTTCAGTGGTTGCCTCAATTGCCCCTGGTAGTGTTCTTTTTAAATCAATGCAGTACCACTCCTTTCAAATACAAAAAATATTTTATTTAAATTTGATCCTCATGGATTAGAGCTGTCGATGAGTTGCAACCCGCGAGCCAGCCCAACGGGTTGGTTAAATGAGTCGGGTTGGGTTGACTAAATTCCAACTCGGATATAATATGGGTCAGTGCAACCCAACCCATTTAGGGTTAAACGAGCCGGCCCGCGAGTCAAGCGAGCCAGCCCGCGGGTCAGAGTAATTTTTTATTTTTATTTTTAAATTGTTCTGGAGAGTGAGCACATTGACATATTTGTTTAAAAACCTTATTTGTTAGTATTATTATTAAAATATGTTGAACTATGGTAGATTTGGACCGGTTGAGTTGATATCGTTACTAATTACTATTGTAAAACTATGTTAGATTTGAAGTTTGAACTTAAATTTAGATATGAATAAAGTGAATGATGTTATATTGTTTACTTATAATCTTAGATTGATGAACTTTTATAAGTACCTTTTTATAATAATTTTTTTTAAACATTTTCAAGATTTTTTAATCCAATTTTTGCATTTTATTTATTTATTTCATCCAACTCGCGAGCCAGCCCGTCAACCCGCGGGTTCATAGCGAGTCGGGTTGGGTCCATAATTTTCTGGCTCATTTAAATACGGGTTGACATAACCCAACCCGTGACCAACCCAACCCGTTACGGGTCAGCCCATATGGGTCGGGCTGACCCGTTTTGACAACTCTATCATGGATAGATAATAATATAAGTCAATTTACCTTATTAACCAGATATATATTGCTAGGGTAAATGGTCATTTTGGTCCTCAAAAGTGTCAACTGACTTCACATTCATCCCTGAATGAATTTTATTCAGCTCGCGGTCCCTGGAAGTTGCTAACGCCAGTCAATTTAGTTCCTGGCGTTAAAAAAAGTTACGGACGTTAGCACAATTTAAAATTTTTTTTTTTGCATAGCTGGACCTGCCTACGTGAAATTCAAATATTGGTAAAACATTTGGACGTCAAATTAGTCCCTGAATGTGACAAATTAGTCCCCAAACCATCATCACCATCATCTTCATGAAGATAAACCCAGAAATTGAAGAACTTCATTCTTTATCCTTCTCCTCGTTCATAATCAACCCAGAAATTCTTCCCTCTCAACTCAGAAAAAAAAAACCATAAATTATTCCCTGTCAACCCAAAAATTTACTTTTTTTATAGGCCAAATACATTAGTAACGAACACAAGATGAATATCAGCACAACAAAGCTAGATACAAAAACAAATATCCAACCCATTACCATCAAACAAGAGAAATAATCAACCCATTCCTAGCTTCAACAATTCAGTACCATAGCCCCAACTTACATTCCAGTGGCTAGAAAATCTGTAATGTGAGCATAAGACTAAAGCCCGTGCTCAATTAGTTGAATATAGCAGCACAAAGCCAAAATCCATATTACAAGTTTACAACATCAGGAACATTAAGAGAAAGTTCAATAAGTTCAAGATTTGGTTTTTTCAAGAGACATCATCTGCATAAGAAGCTCATTCCCCTTCCACAATACCAATGGTCTAAGCACTCCTCTTAGATACACAGATCTGCAATAAAACCAAACGACTTTCATCCAAGCCACAATCAACCGTAAAGTTTACAACTTTCCTCATCTCTAAGCAAAATCAACCCCTTCACCATCGATCTGAAGCTTTTCTCACTAAACACTAAAAACCCAACATCCATAGCCACACCCACCTTCTGTAACCGAACCAACCAGCCTTCTTCCTCATTCAAACCTCCAACCCATATCTGGTTAATCCTTTCTCTCATTCCACAAAGAGCAGTACCCAAATCTGGGTCTCAGGGATTTGGATACAAATCTGAGATTTATCTTCACCGAGGTCTGGAGTGAGGGGGTGGTGACCGGAGAACTTGAATCAGGTGGTTTACGTGGTGGAGGTTGGTCATTTAAATGGGGAGGTGGTTGGAGTGGTGGCCGGATGGGGTGGAGTTCTTGGGGAAGATGAATAAGGAGAAGATGAACAAGATGCAAATGAAGGAGGTGAAGATTGTGGGTTTACGTTCTGGGTTTCTGAAGCATGATGGTTTTTATTTTATGGTTGATATAGTTGATGAAGAAGGGTAAAAGTGAAGATGATGGAAGAAAGGGGATGAAGATGATGGAAGAAAGAAGAAAAGGACCAAAGTGAAAAAAAATTAGATAGATAATATTGACTTTTCAACCGAAGGACTAAATTGACACCTAAAAGATTGTTTAAGTGGCAAAAAATGTGTCATGTCAGCTCCTTTGTTAACGTCCGTCAGTTTTTTTAACGTCAGTGACTAAATTGACTGGCGTTAGCCACTTCTAGGGACCGCGAGCTGAATAAAATTCATTTAAGGACGAATGTAAAGTCGGTTGACACTTTTGCCATTTACCCTATAATGCTATTACTACTTCTACTTGTACTTCCCTTTAGTAGATGGATCTCAACCATTTTGTAATTAACAAAAGGAGAAGAAAGGAAGTCAAAGTAAAGAGTGTATACATGAGAAGAGGAAAACTGGACATTTTGTTTTTAAAGCAAAAGATATATTAATAGATAGAATGTTGAGAAATAACCCCCCTCAACATGGGTACAATAACCAAGCAAAAAAAGTGGCAAAAACCCAACCACTAACGTCAAAAACCCCACAAAGACGGGTTCAACCAAGACAGCATCCTTATCAAGCTGTACGAAACCTGCTGACGAAGACCCAACCTAGCCCTACAAACCAAAAGACCCTCCAGCAGTAAACCAACGGAACGTTTGTGTTGAGACACCGAACCTAAAAAACAAAAACATAAAAAATAAAATAAAAGCTTAAAAGGACGACCGAACGAGCAGATGAACAAGCAGCACACAGCGCCACAGGCTCCAACACCTCGAGCCCCACAGAAGCGACCCAAAGAAGATTTTCTAGCCAAACACATGCAGAACCAGACCACTGTAGCCGGAAGGTGACGTGAAAGGATGGGGCCACGCCCGCGCCTGTCGCACACTGCTATAGGGAAGAAAGGCAAGAGGAAGTGCGGAAAGCTTTGTTTGTCATGCCCTGGAACACAAAGACGAAGAAGGAACTATCAAGGGGAATGAGAACAAGGAGAGGGGGTTGTCGCCGCACAATGAGGCGGCGCGGCGGCCACCCTAGATCTTGAAATCGAGAGTGTAGATAGGAAAAGAGTGGATTTTCAGTTGAAAACTGGACATTTGTTACAAGTTTTAGAAAACTAGTTCTAGGAATGATGTTTAATTCCCAGGAATCTGATGTAGTACAGTTTTTGACCCATCTGAATTCGTCTCAAGTCTAAAAATATCATTTTAATATTTTAATTAATTTTAATATTTTATTTAGGATCTTTTAATTTTGTTTAGGATTATCTTTTAAATTCGTTTAGGATCTCTTAATTTCATTTAGGATTATATTTTAAATTCGTTAAGATCTTTTAATTTCATTTAGGATTATCTTTTAATTTCGTTTAGGATTTGTTTATTTTCTGGTAGGATATTTTCTTTTCCTATTGAAGCAATTGTAAGGCATAACCTATTCAGCTTGTTATTGATAATACAATTTGATAATTTTCTCTCTTTTCTGGTGGATTCCGGACTTTCTGGTGGATTCTAAAGTTATCATTTTAGGGTTCAGTGCTTGTTAACCCGTGTGTGCTTCCAACTGCATTAGAATCTCATTACCAACACAAACATTCCCAGGTAAAATGATAAATATGTCTGGTTTCTATATATTATTCCTAAGAATATTTTTAAAAATATTTTATTAAAAAAATATAAAAATAGAAAACGTGTTGTGGAATGAGGGTTAGTGAGAAATAACTTTTATTCCTATGAGAATGTTAGATTCTCTCTGTTTGAGGTGAGAATAAAACTTACAAAGTCATGTCTAATTTAAATTTCTGAGAATCTTTCATACCCGAGAATAAAAGTTTTAACACTTATTACAAACCTGAGAATGTTACATTCCCAATCTTACATTCTTGGGAATATTTTGAGATAGCTCTCTAAGGGAAAATTAGATGATCTATTAGCAAATAGTTCTGCCCTTAAATAGTGGGAAAGAAATATGGGATGCAAAGGCTTATCATGAAAGAATGATAAGTTAGAATCATTATACTTATAGAAAATGTTAGGAGAAGAGATGACACTCTACAATGTTTTTCTAAAATTTGAAAATTTGTAAAAGAAAATACAAAAGGGTGAAAAACCTATAACAAGAAATTGAAAATGTGGCTAGGCTTAAGCTTATGACTTTATTACGCATCTTAATGATTTAGTTTTAAATGTCAAGACATAATTGACAAAAATATGATAACGGTTCAAGTTTCAAAACCTAAAAAACCGATTAAATAACAGTTTGAGCGACTTATCTTAACCACATATCGATCCGAGAACTTCATCTTCGTGTAGGTCAGGGCCGTGTAGGGCCTTAGGCAAAATAGGCAATTGCCTAAGGCCCCCCAAAATATATAGGCCCTCAAAATTATTTTTTTGGTATGTATATATGTTATATTATTGGGACTTAAAAAAGTAGTGAAACAGTAAAAAATTAAGGAATATTAATTGTAACATGGATAATGTAATGTAAGAACATCAGTGCCATGTGAGAAGTGCAATTTTGATAGTTATTAATAGTATTATTTTGTATTAGTAAATTTACATTTTTCAGAAAAAACAATAAATAATAAATAAAATATATGTTGTTTATACATTTAAAAAACTCAAAAAAATAAATTGTGTTACTCATAACAATTAGTTTTTTTGTTTGTTACAAGAGGAAAATTTTATAACAATTAGTTTGCTTTGCATCATTGTTTCTTCTGTAAAACAAAATTTTTTTTTTTTCATTTTTCTACGTTGAAGTGAATTATCAAAGGAGATATTTGTTATTAAAATGTTGTAAAATCTCTCATTGATTCATTCATTGTGTTTCATGTTCTATTGTTCATAATTTTTTACTTATGTTAGAGTATAAAACTCTAATAAATGATTTCACAGCTCAAAAAACGGGAAGATAATATAGAAAATTAATAATTTACATGATATGTTTGGTCTCTTTAAGATTTTTGTCAAAATAAAAACACTTTAACATTTTCGTCTTAAGCCTCAAAATCTCTATACACGGCCCTAGTGTAGGTAGAAATTTTAATATCAATTTACAATTGGTTATCTCAGATACTTATGACACAATGACAAGATGATTTCTATACTCTCAAACACCAACATCTAAAATTATAAAAAAGTTGTGCTTTATAAAGGAGGAATTTAATATGCTGAAGTTTTTTTTTTCGACCTTACACAAGAGCAATTTGACCAGCTATGGTGAGTTGCCCGACTTTCTTATTCAACAGGCTTCTTCAACTTCATCTTCAACAAAGCGAACACACCGGACCACCCGCTCCAATACCACTTCAATTTCAAATACAATATTTCACTACGTCTATGTTGAGCATTGCAATGCGTTGACATTTCTCAAGTATAGACTAGCTTGTGCAAAACATCAAGTTTTGCTACTAACTTGTTCAGTTAATTTACAATATCAATTTACAATTGGTTATCTCACATTGCAATTTATTTTTCTATTTAAGTATGATTTATTTGGCTTAAATACTCCGGAAGTCCCTAAAATTGTATGTCGTACGAAAATAAGTCTCTGAAAAAAAATTCTGATTCCGAATCCCTGGAACTTTTATTTTTAATCTAAATAAGTCCCTACCCGTGTTATGTGCTTATGTGGCTCTATTATTGCACAGTCATAGATTCCACATGGCTTTTTTATTTTCCTTTTATTACACATGTATTAATAAATAATAATTAAACATTTTAGTCTTAACATTAATCCCTAATCCCTAATAACAAATTTTATAAATTTTTATACCTTAAAATAACATTTTAGATTTGTTATTAGGGACTTATTAAAGATTATTGGGGATTAGAGATTATTAGATTTAGGGATTAATTTTAAGTTTAAAATGTTTATTATTATTTATTAATACATGTGTAATAAAAGGAAAATAAAAAAGTCACGTGGAATTGATGACTGTGTAAAAATAGAGCCACAGAAGCACATAACACGGGTAGGGACTTATTTAGATTAAAAAAAAATTCCAGGGACCCGGAATCAGATTTTTTTTTCAATGACTTATTTGCGTACGCCATACAATTTTAGGGACCTCCAAAGTATTTAAATCAATTTATTTTACTTACAAATTACTTTGTCTTCTCGACATTGCATATACATTACATGCCAAGCTAAAGACTCGTGTACCTGGCTGCCCAAATGACCTTTCGGTTTACCATTATCGTGGTCAGCTCAAATAACCACCATCCATCAAACTAGTTGATCACGAGGACCAAACGAAAGACTTCCACTTTCCTAATTAACTCGTTGAACAAAATGCTAAGTTATAAGGATCGGTGGTCAAGTTCACTTAAGTAAGGCTAACACTACAAATTAAAGCCATCTACATCACAGCTGGTAATTAACCTCTCTTGCAATTTCTCCCTCAAACCATTATATATGCATGTTTGATCAACACTGTAAGATAAACATTGTTTACTTGCTCTCTTATTGGTCTTCAAGACTTTTAAAATTCTCTCTCTAATTTAATGACTACTTGAGCGTCATAGTTCCTTTAGATGGTATCTCCTTACCGTGAATTCTCACTGCTCGATTGTGCTCTCAGCTACGTTCATCACCACGCACCACTACATTTGATGGAAGAATGTCTTTGCTCAGATTAGGGAAGAATGTGGTTACAAAAACATGTTTTCACTTTTGAAGTGTCGTGAAAACTGAGAACCAAAGAAAACTCACTTACTTTTCTTTGATACTTTGACCATATTTTAGTCTTTCCAAACTCTTATTCACTTTTTAAAGAGAAATAGTATTAATGTTAGTTTATTTATTTAAAAATATTATAATATAATAAATTATAATGAAGAAGTTTATAAATATTTATATATTTTTATTGTATATTGGAAACGATTAAGTGAAATAATTTGTTTACAATTTTATAATAACATTTTAAAAGTTTATTTGGATTTTATGAGCGCGAAATTGTAATAATATACTCCTCATTTTCCCTTTCAATTTCTTTGATTTATTTTAATTCAAACAACTTAAAAATCACCTCATTTTTTTCTTTCCATTCCACTTTACATTGTGTCCAAATAAAACATTGGCTTAATAGTTATTTTGGTCCCTCACTTATCATGATTTTGCACTTTTGGTCTCTCCAGAATAAAATTAGCAAAATTAGTCCCTCACATATACAAACTTTTGCCGCTTTAGTCCCAAATAAGGATCATTTTTGCAAAATATTAAGCAATGTGGAGGACCAAAAGTGCTAATTTTTTTATCAGGGGCCGAAAGTGCAAAATCGTGATAAGTGAGGGACCAAAAGAGCTATTAACCCTAAAACATTTAAGTGGATGTCATGGCATGAGTGGTTCCACTAACTCAAATGTTCTCCCTTTGTCTAATTTAATTGCTTGATTAAGAGTGTAAGACCCAAGTTTTAAGCTTAGAATAAGTGGAAGAGATTTCCATTTACGATTAGGTTTGACGTATCGTGAAGGGAAAACCTGAACAAGAGTTTATCGAATGGAATAAATTTATGAAGGAGAAAGTTCAGGAAAAGTCAAAGGATTGTATCGAAGTCGATTTAAGTTATAGCACGACTAATATTCGTTTTAAAACCTAGGACAAGAACCTTAGGAAATCAAACTGTGTTCCACCCTTGGAACACTGTAGGAATTTAGTCCAAAAATCTTCAGAGAAATGTTAGAACTTCTCTTTTTCCATATATCACAATCGTTTCGAGGCGAAACTCTAGAATCTACGAACGTCCGATTCCAATCATCGGAAGTTTGCCGAAACCAAAACCCTGGTATTTCAAAACCCTAGAATCACCCGACGATGAAGACTTTTTCTATTCAGAGCTTCAAATGAAGATTCTACACGCGTACACCCATTTCTCTCGATGATTTCAATCTTTCTTCAGAAGGAAGTTTTCTATTCCGACATCCGATGCAAAAAGCAACTTATCGGGTAAAATAGTTTTACACCGACTTTGCATTAGTTACCAAAAATACAAGGAAACCTTTTCTTAGTTTTGGATTTATGTCGCCAAAACCTATCTTAGAATTCATGGAGAATGAAGCCAGAAAAATCAGATTCGCGAAACTTTCATTTTTCCGCGTTTTGCCAACCTCAATATATAGCATTAAAAACAAGCCTCGAAAACCAAAAATCATACCGATATTTCTTTGAAGAATTAGAAGATTCAGCGGGGAGAATATCGTGTCTAGAATACCTTGGAATCAGTAGGAAGAATCGGAAATCACTCTCATATTTTTATCTTAACTCTATGAGCTAAATCCTCCGATATCTAAACAAATCTGTACCGGTTTACAAAATATCTTCTCAAAAATATCTTCACAAAATATCTTCTCAAAATATCTTTGATAAATATCTATCCATCCTTATCCAATCTTTACAAAATATCTTCCATTTCATTCCCTATATATATATGTTGAAGCTTGAAACAAAAACCTCACAAAACACAAAAACTCACCCATTTTCTCTCTTGAAGCCGCGAGTTTGCTAGGAGGAGGAGGAGAAGAGATTTTGTTCATTTCTTGCTGGATCGTCGATTAAACAGTTGCTACTTCAAGGTTTCGAGGTATAGTCGCTTTTCCTTACCTCTGATCGTTTTTTTTCATAGCTTTTCTCTATGTCCTTCTGTGCTCATAGTTTTGAGGTTTTTGCAATACTATCTTGAATACTTCATTTTTGATTCTAAACATCTTCCTTACGTGCCCAAGAGCACTTCTGTCGGATTAGTTTTTCCGTTATGTCGCCGGAACTCCGCCGGAATCAATTTCTGCTTAAAATACCCATTTTTAAGCAAAGTCTCAACCTTTGGGCTGAAAACTATCGCCTTAGCTTAGTGCTAGTAGGATTAGTCGTCATAATCGTCGTTAGTATCAACCCCATCTAATTTGTTTTTCGAAACTCTGATTTTGAAATTCTGAGCTGAAAATAATGACCAAAATACCCCTGCGACAGTTTTCGAATTGACTTGTTTTGATTGACCTTCGCTTCGTTTGCTCAAAGATTCGTTTGGAGGAACACTTGGAGCAGGAAAAGAGGATTGTGAAGGAGCCTTGCTTGAACACACTGGACGAGTTCGAGGTTAGGGCAACTTACTTACTAGCTATTTGCATTGTAGGCGTCGATAACTTCGACTTGAATATTGCGTGATATTGTATATTGCTTGGATATTGTTTATCGCTGTGAATTGGAAAATGTTTTCTGGAGGCTTCGGCCGAGTGAACTTATATGAGACGTGTGTCTCCGTTTTCTGAGAGGCTTCGGCCGTTTACTGGTTTCTGTCTTATCGCTTTCTAGTGGATATGACAAGGTTATGTTTACAGCACTGCCATATTGATTCATCGCTCGATAGAGCTTGATGTATTTGCGTTATGATTAAATTGTGCTGACTATTTTCGTGTATTTTGATACCACTTTTGGGAGTGTAGAATACACTTACCTTCGTCATGACAAGGACGGGTTTGTTTTGGGAACGTTTGTTAGGTCGGACCAAGGTTCGAACCTTCATTGTTTTAGGGGATCTAGTGTTTTCTCGGAGAGTTGTTTGGGTTTGATGGGAACTTTGAACTTATAGAGTTTTGGACCGAAAATAATCATAATATGTTTTATGTAAATAAATCCATAATATACTTACTAAGAATATAATGTTTTTAATTAATGACGATGATTCAACAGAAAAGACTTAGGAATGAAAGTGAGTTTGGAAAACGGGAATGGGTCGGTGATCCTAGCTTTGGGAACTTTATTTTGAAAGGTGTTGGAAATGAAAACTGAACTTTGGTATTAACGACATAATGGATTAACTCACGATGGAACACTTTACCTAATAAAAGAAATATTGTTTTAAGGGAACTCATTTTTATGGAAAAGAATTTGAAGACGGGCTTTAGCCAAGGGTCTGGGCATTAGTAAGGTACCTAGTAGAGTACACTTGGCACAACAGGTAGTGACGGTCAGCCGTGTAGAGTTGTATCGTGCCTGTTGATGTCTGGCGTAGCAAGCAGAATAGTTAAACCCGTAGGGTCACAACCGACTTGACTATAGCCTAGGGTTCTCGTTGTAGAAGCCTTTGGTCAATGAACCAATTTTACCTGTGAGGACGAATCGTTGTTTAGCTAACCATATTGCACCCATGCATACACGCGATGAAGTGCCAAGTGGAGTACTTCGGTATAGCAGGAAGCAACGATCAGCCGTGTAGAGTTGAATCGGTCCTGATTATACCTGGCACAACAGGAGGTAACGATCATCCATGTAGAGTTGTATCGTGCCTGTTGATGTCCGGCATAGCAAGCAGAAATGGTCGAACCATGTAGAGTTTGTACCGTCTTGACTATAGCCAAAGGTGATAAGTGACGCCCGAGCAGAAATGGTTAAACACGAGGCCAGTGTTACGACCTTCTCGAGGTGCCCAGCCTTTAAGTGGCAATACCATTGGTTTGTCCCGTCGCCAAGCAGAGTGACGTTATTCGGGTTTGTGTCAGCATATTCTGCATTGGCATACCATGCATTTAACTATATTCATTGATATATTGCTTATCGAGTTTTCGAGATATAACTTATTGAACTGTTGAGATATTGAATATTGAATTTAGAAATCTGATAACATGTTATGTATATACCTTAGGGTAGACGATACAGAACTTATATGGATATATACAACCTATATATATATACCCCTTTATTCATCACATGTTGCTTGTATTATCTATTATATTCGGTGAGTTGACCCTAGCGCCTTGGCTTTGTGTGTATGGTTGTGTTTGGGCGGTCGGCCTGCTGCCAGACGTCCAACAGCTGATTCAAGATGGATCGTCGTTCGGGGAGGATCCGGAGCGCAATGACTATTACTGAGCCTTTGACGTGGACCCGGACTTCATGCATGATCGGATGAGGGTCGATGTTAGGAGTGTATTATATGGGGGGATTGTTTTCACAGCTCTGATTGTCATTTCCCGTTTTGGGGCTGACTTATCTCCTTGAAAACTGTATTCATAAAACTCATGGCTCTGACCATGGGATGCACTTATTCGCCTGCGGGCACTATCCCCAATTACTTTATGTTTATTATCTTTGGGTTGAGTCTTCATTATGTTAAGTCTTCTATTTGAAAAGAAAACGAAAAAAAATATTTACGCATTTTCCGCACTATTGATTTAAAGTCACTAAAGTGACACCACCGAAATCGGGGTGTTAAATTGTGGTATCAGAGCTTGAAGAGTCTTTCGGGAGTCTTTGGGGAATAGGTTTTCTGTGCTAGGTTGTGTGACTCTGCAAAGAGTGAAAATTGATTGTCTGCAAGCGATTTTTCGCTTAGAATTGATTGAAGTTATTGCTTAACCATATTGTATAGCATGTTAGATGTTATCTTATGATGAGTACTAACTGTTTGATTGACTTAACAGAACCTAGATGTTATCCTAGGAATGGATTAGTTGTTCCACCATCATTGTCTTTTGGACTGCAACCGAATAAGAGATTTAGTGGTGTTAGCATTTACGATTGTGGTTAAATCTCGGAAGGTTGAAGATGATATGTCTGTTGAGACGCCGTCGGTCAATATTGGGACTAGAAGAGTGAAACAATCGAAGGGGAAGCAGAGTGCTTTAGTAAAAGTTATTTGGAACGAAGACACGGACGGTGCTATATGAGAATTAGAGGAAAAGATCAAGGAATAATATCCGGAGCTTTTACTGAACCCTAAGTTTCGAGGACGAAACTTTCTTTTTGGAGGGTAGTAATGTAAGACCCAAGTTTTAAGCTTAGAATAAGTGGAAGAGATTTCCATTTACGATTAGGTTTGACGTATCGTGAAGGGAAAACCTGAACAAGAGTTTATCGAATGGAATAAATTTATGAAGGAGAAAGTTCAGGAAAAGTCAAAGGATTGTATCGAAGTCGATTTAAGTTATAGCACGACTAATATTCGTTTTAAAACCTAGGACAAGAACCTTAGGAAATCAAACTGTGTTCCACCCTTGGAACACTGTAGGAATTTAGTCCAAAAATCTTCAGAGAAATGTTAGAACTTCTCTTTTTCCATATATCACAATCGTTTCGAGGCGTAACTCTAGAATCTACGAACGTCCGATTCCAATCATCGGAAGTTTGCCGAAACCAAAACCCTGGTATTTCAAAACCCTAGAATTACCCGACGATGAAGACTTTTTCTATTCAGAGCTTCAAATGAAGATTCTACACGCGTACACCCATTTCTCTCGATGATTTCAATCTTTCTTCAAAAGGAAGCTTTCTATTCCGACATCCGATGCAAAAAGCAACTTATCGGGTAAAATAGTTTTACACCGACTTTGCATTAGTTACCAAAAATACAAGGAAACCTTTTCTTAGTTTTGGATTTATGTCGCCAAAACCTATCTTAGAATTCATGGAGAATGAAGCCAGAAAAATCAGATTCGCGAAACTTTCATTTTTCCGCGTTTTGCCAACCTCAATATATAGCATTAAAAACAAGCCTCGAAAACCAAAAATCATACCGATATTTCTTTGAAGAATTAGAAGATTCAGCGGGGAGAATATCGTGTCTGGAATACCTTGGAATCAGTAGGAAGAATCGGAAATCACTCTCATATTTTTATCTTAACTCTATGAGCTAAATCCTCCGATATCTAAACAAATCTGTACCGGTTTACAAAATATCTTCTCAAAAATATCTTCACAAAATATCTTCTCAAAATATCTTTGATAAATATCTATCCATCCTTATCCAATCTTTACAAAATATCTTCCATTTCATTCCCTATATATATATGTTGAAGCTTGAAACAAAAACCTCACAAAACACAAAAACTCACCCATTTTCTCTCTTGAAGCCGCGACTTTGCTAGGAGGAGGAGGAGAAGAGATTTTGTTCATTTCTTGCTGGATCGTCGATTAAACAGTTGCTACTTCAAGGTTTCGAGGTATAGTCGCTTTTCCTTACCTCTGATCGTTTTTTTTTCATAGCTTTTCTCTATGTCCTTCTGTGCTCATAGTTTTGAGGTTTTTGCAAAACTATCTTAAATACTTCATTTTTGATTCTAAACATCTTCCTTACGTGCCCAAGAGCACTTCTGTCGGATTAGTTTTTCCGTTATGTCGCCGGAACTCCGCCGGAATCAATTTCTGCTTAAAATACCCATTTTTAAGCAAAGTCTCAACCTTTGGGCTGAAAACTATCGCCTTAGCTTAGTGCTAGTAGGATTAGTCGTCATAATCGTCGTTAGTATCAACCCCATCTAATTTGTTTTTCGAAACTCTGATTTTGAAATTCTGAGCTGAAAATAATGACCAAAATACCCCTGCGACAGTTTTCGATTCGATATTTTTTCTGAGAGTTTCCTTGGCCTAGATATCGCCTAAGAATACCTAGGAATCGATTTAGATCGAAGAAAAAGTTCGGAAACCCTATTTTACATAGTGGCCGAAACCTATTGCTTAGAGTACCGTGTCCAAAAATAATTTTTGGGTCTCTATGACCTGAGCCATTGCGTAGCTCTTCCGATTGTCGAAATTTTGGCGCTGGTTTCGTGTCATTCCGAGTTCTGTAGCTCGAGTTATGCTCGTTTTAGCGAACGAGGTTATGTCGTCTATTCATGCTTAAAAATTGTACTCTGAAGCTTCTTAAGCTTTGTCTAACGCTAGTTAGTGTTATATTGACCGAATTGACTTGTTTTGATTGACCTTCGCTTCGTTTGCTCAAAGATTCGTTTGGAGGAACACTTGGAGCAGGAAAAGAGGATTGTGAAGGAGCCTTGCTTGAACACACTGGACGAGTTCGAGGTTAGGGCAACTTACTTACTAGCTATTTGCATTGTAGGCGTCGATAACTTCGACTTGAATATTGCGTGATATTGTATATTGCTTGGATATTGTTTATCGCTGTGAATTGGAAAATGTTTTCTGGAGGCTTCGGCCGAGTGAACTTATATGAGACGTGTGTCTCCGTTTTCTGAGAGGCTTCGGCCGTTTACTGGTTTCTGTCTTATCGCTTTCTAGTGGATATGACAAGGTTATGTTTACAGCACTGCCATATTGATTCATCGCTCGATAGAGCTTGATGTATTTGCGTTATGATTAAATTGTGCTGACTATATTCGTGTATTTTGATACCACTTTTGGGAGTGTAGAATACACTTACCTTCGTCATGACAAGGACGGGTTTGTTTTGGGAACGTTTGTTAGGTCGGACCAAGGTTCGAACCTTCATTGTTTTAGGGGATCTAGTGTTTTCTCGGAGAGTTGTTTGGGTTTGATGGGAACTTTGAACTTATATAGTTTTGGACCGAAAATAATCATAATATGTTTTATGTAAATAAATCCATAATATACTTACTAAGAATATAATGTTTTTAATTAATGACGATGATTCAACAGAAAAGACTTAGGAATGAAAGTGAGTTTGGAAAACGGGAATGGGTCGGTGATCCTAGCTTTGGGAACTTTATTTTGAAAGGTGTTGGAAATGAAAACTGAACTTTGGTATTAACGACATAATGGATTAACTCACGATGGAACACTTTACCTAATAAAAGAAATATTGTTTTAAGGGAACTCATTTTTATGGAAAAGAATTTGAAGACGGGCTTTAGCCAAGGGTCTGGGCATTAGTAAGGTACCTAGTAGAGTACACTTGGCACAACAGGTAGTGACGGTCAGCCGTGTAGAGTTGTATCGTGCCTGTTGATGTCTGGCGTAGCAAGCAGAATGGTTAAACCCGTAGGGTCACAACCGACTTGACTATAGCCTAGGGTTCTCGTTGTAGAAGCCTTTGGTCAATGAACCAATTTTACTTGTGAGGACGAATCGTTGTTTAGCTAACCATATTGCACCCATGCATACACGCGATGAAGTGCCAAGTGGAGTACTTCGGTATAGCAGGAAGCAACGATCAGCCGTGTAGAGTTGAATCGGTCCTGATTATACCTGGCACAACAGGAGGTAACGATCATCCATGTAGAGTTGTATCGTGCCTGTTGATGTCCGGCATAGCAAGCAGAAATGGTCGAACCATGTAGAGTTTGTACCGTCTTGACTATAGCCAAAGGTGATAAGTGACGCCCGAGCAGAAATGGTTAAACACGAGGCCAGTGTTACGACCGTCTCGAGGTGCCCAGCCTTTAAGTGGCAATACCATTGGTTTGTCCCGTCGCCAAGCAGAGTGACGTTATTCGGGTTTGTGTCAGCATATTCTGCATTGGCATACCATGCATTTAACTATATTCGTTGATATATTGCTTATCGAGTTTTCGAGATATAACTTATTGAACTGTTGAGATATTGAATATTGAATTTAGAAATCTGATAACATGTTATGTATATACCTTAGGGTAGACGATACAGAACTTATATGGATATATACAACCTATATATATATACCCCTTTATTCATCACATGTTGCTTGTATTATCTATTATATTCTGTGAGTTGACCCTAGCGCCTTGGCTTTGTGTGTATGGTTGTGTTTGGGCGGTCGGCCTGCTGCCAGACGTCCAACAGCTGATTCAAGATGGATCGTCGTTCGGGGAGGATCCGGAGCGCAATGACTATTACTGAGCCTTTGACGTGGACCCGGACTTCATGCATGATCGGATGAGGGTCGATGTTAGGAGTGTATTATATGGGGGGATTGTTTTCACAGCTCTGATTGTCATTTCCCGTTTTGGGGCTGACTTATCTCCTTGAAAACTGTATTCATAAAACTCATGGCTCTGACCATGGGATGCACTTATTCGCCTGCGGGCACTATCCCCAATTACTTTATGTTTATTATCTTTGGGTTGAGTCTTCATTATGTTAAGTCTTCTATTTGAAAAGAAAACGAAAAAAAATATTTACGCATTTTCCGCACTATTGATTTAAAGTCACTAAAGTGACACCACCGAAATCGGGGTGTTAAAAAGAGCATCTCCAATGCTATAGTTCTTAGCAGTTAGCACTATTCCTGTAGACCCGTACTACCACATGTGCTTAAGCAACTCATTGCAGATTTTGCTCTAACCATGAGTTCTTACTTCTTAATTCTTAACACTATTCATCCAATCCCACAATACCATTATATTAATATTTTTTATTTCAATATAATTTTAATTTAAATTTAAATGCTAATTCAATACTTAAATTAAATGAATGAGAGAGAAAAAAATTAATTTTTTATGCTAAGAACTAAAAAAAAAGTAAAAAAGCCCTAATGGTACTATTTAGGGGGCGAAGAGAGACTATCGCCCAAGCTATGCTTGGTCAAGCATTCTCAAAACAAGCTGGTTATTTGAGAAAGGGGCCATGTGGCGTGTGGGAAACAGTGAGAGCATTGATGTGTGGAAAGATAGGTAGGTGACGCAGGGTTGACCTCTGATTTATAGAGAGGATCTAGCACATGAGGCTAGGATATCTAAAGTCTCTGACTTGCTTGTTTCTAGGCAGGGTCGTTGGAATAAAGATCTAATTGAGGGTGTTTTCCATCCTAGTACAACTAGCTAGTGCTATTCTAGCTATTCCGTTGAGTATGGGAGGAGGTCAGGATAATCTCTTTTGGCCAAGCACTGCTGATGGACATTACACTTCAAAAGCAGGTTATTCAATGATTCGAGAGCTACTTGTTGAGAAGGAGCCGTCTTCTTCACCTTCTTCTACTTTGTGCCCGAGCCTATGGAGGAAGTTCTGGGCCAACCCAGCTATTCCCAGGTGCAAAGAGACAGCGTGGCGAGCTATTCGTGGCTTTCTTCCTGTGTGAGACAAGCTGTTCCAGAGGCACATGGATGTTGATCCATCTTGCGAGTTGTGTGGCCAGGACATGGAAATGGTGGAGCATATTTTCCTCCGCTATCTTGCGAGACAAGCTGTTCCAGAGGCACATGGATGTTGATGCATCTTGCGGGTTGTGTGGCCAGGACATGGAAACGACGGAGCATATTTTCCTCTGCTGCCCGGTTGCTTTAGTTGTCTGGTATGTGTCTCCGCTAGCCTTGCGGGTGGAGAAGTACCTAACGTTCCATCAGTTTTGGGGGGAGATTCTGCGGATTGATGATGAAGACGTGGTGGCCATGGTTCAATGCGTGTTATACCAGCTAGGAACCAGTGTTTTTAACCAGCAACAGGTGCGCATCGATCGGATTACTTAGAAGGTTGGGGCTCTCATTAGTGCTGCGGTTGGGGCGGTTTCTCCTCCTCATTCGCGTCAAGTGGCTGCTGTTTGGAAGAGACCAGCCTTGGACCAGATCAAGATTAATTGTGATGCATCCTTTCGAGCTCCAACGAACGTGGGTCTAGGCATGGTGGCGCGGAACTCGAGTGGGGAGGTAATGGCTTCTGCAACATCATCTTCTTGCTCTGTTTTATCGCCTCTTCTTACTGAAGCTTCATGTCTTCGTTGGGCTATGTCACTAGCTATTGACTTGGAATTCCGACAAGTGATTTTTGAGGTTGATTGTCTCCAACTATTCAAGGCTTGGAGGGCAGGAGTAGCCGGGAGGAACTATTTGGCTACTATTGTTAGTGATTGTCGTAGACTTAGTTTGCATTTTGATTCTGCTATTTTTACTTTTACTAGACGCTCAGGTAATTCTGTGGCGGACTATTTAGCTAGGAACGCTTCAACCTATGGCGAATTTGTCTGGGTGGAGGAGGTTCCGCCTGGCACTATCCGTTTTGTTGACTCTGATTGTTTGGCATCTTTGGCCGCTTAATTTATATCATGCTATTTGAGTTTTAAAAAAAATCTAGGTTCTTATTTTGAACTAAGAACTTCACGTCATCCCCTCTAGTGGTTAAGAATTATGTTCTCAAAAATAAGAACTAAGAACCTTGTATTGGAGATGCTCTAAGTACAATTTCAAGACTTTGTATGAGATTCCGCTCAAGTAAACGATAAAAGCAGTCTAAGTACAATTTGTGTCATCAATCTGAGGCCCTACAAGATTCATTTCTATGAATTAATAATTACCTCACAAATTTTAGCAGCAGAAAAAGTATAATTTTATGAGGTATCTGACAATTGTTTTATAGATTATTGGTGTTAGCTAGTCATACATCTCAATCTCCATTATTACATAGATGCTCCATTTAACAATTAGTCCACCCAACATAACAAGCAAGAAACAACATTCAATATCCCAGTTATCTCTTATTGGATTTTCTCTACTAGTCCACCATTAACAATCTTACTCAAACAAGCAGGAGGTTGGTTCAACCTCTATGGATTCACAACAAATACTTGACTTATTACCCCTCGTCTCTTTTTTCCTCTTCATCCTTGTGGCATTGAAAATGGGGATGAATCTGAAGAAACCAATCTCAACACAAAAACTACCTCCAGGTCCATGGAAGCTACCTATTATAGGAAATTTACCACACCTTGTTATGTCTCCACCACATAGAAAATTAAGAGACTTAGCCAAAATCTATGGACCATTGATGCATCTACAACTTGGAGAGATCTTCACAATTGTTGTTTCCTCACCAGAGTATGCCAGGGAGGTGATGAAAACCCATGATGTCATCTTTGCATCAAGGCCTCAGATTCTGTCTGCAAAGATAATTTCTTATGATTCCACAACCATAACTTTTGCACCTTATGGAAATTATTGGAGACAGCTACGGAAAATTTGCACATTGGAGCTTTTGACCCCAAAACGTGTCAATTCATTCCAACCAATAAGAGAAGAAGAGCTCAACAATCTCATCAAGAAGGTTTCTTCAGAGGAAGGATCAGATTCAGCCATCAATCTCACCAAAGCAGTGCTTTCATCGGTGTACGCGATCACTTCAAGGGCTGCATTTGGCAAGAAATGCAAAGACCAAGAAGAATTCATATCACTGGTGAAAGAAGTAGTGATTGTTGCAGCAGGTTTTTCCATAGGGGATTTGTTTCCTTCTGCGAAATGGCTTCAACATGTTTCTGGATTGAGGCCTAAGCTTGAGAGGTTGCACAGACAAATTGATCAGATATTGGAAAACATTGTCAATGAACATAAAGAAGCAAAGTCAAGAGCCAAAGAAGGACCAGATGAAGAAGAGGAAGATCTGGTGGATGTTCTCCTAAAATTTCAGCATGGTAGCAGCAACCAAGATATTTGCTTAACTAATGACAATATCAAGGCTGTAATCCTGGTAAGATTACTTACTAACTTCTTGCAAATAAATTTATGATGATAATCATTTTCTTATTGGAGTATTAACAACTTGTATTTATGACAGCTGGTTAGTTACTTATAACTCATTCTGTTTTACTGCCAGTTAGTTTGTTCTAACTGATTCTGTTTTTACCTCATGTATATAAACACTTGCAGTGAATGAATACAAAGTAGCTTAGCATTTCACTCCATTCATTTAAATTTAATGGTATCAGAGCCAATTCCTAGATCCATTTTTGGGCCAACCATTGGAATTTGAAATTAAAGAACCGACCTCACCACCCAATAGATATCTGGTGATGGGGATTAAGACATTGACCTGACCCGCCCCCACTACGGGGATATGGGCATTCCAATGATATAAGGTTTGTGATTTCCCCACTGATCAATATGTTTAGTCTTGATGCAAAGGGAGGTGTTAAGTCCCACATTTATTAAAAATATGCTAATGACGTAATTATAAATGAGAAGACAATTCTCACACCTACGCTAGCTTTTCGGGTAGAGTTGGACAAAACTCATATTTTAATACTTGCTGTGTAGTCTAGTTGAGAATGTAATTACTCTATAATATTACACATGTGAGTTCTTTGAAATTGTGCAGTATTGGATGACAACTGCTTATCTCTTTTAACTATGTGCTTGGATATCCTTGCTTTAGCTTAGCCCCACCTAACAATTACTTTTCAGAATATATTTGGTGCTGGTGGTGAGACAACAGCAACTACCATAGATTGGGCAATGGCAGAGATGGCAAGGGACCCAAGAGTAATGAAGAAAGCACAAGTTGAGGTGAGAGAGGTATTCAATATGAAAGGAAGGGTGGATGAAAATTGCATTAATGAACTCAAATATTTGAAATCAGTTGTCAAAGAGACCTTAAGATTACACCCTCCAGCTCCACTTTTACTTCCAAGAGAATGTGGACAAGCATGTGAGATTCAAGGGTATCATATACCAGCAAAAAGTAAGGTCATTGTCAATGCTTGGGCCATTGGAAGAGATCCAAGATACTGGAGTGAACCAGAAAGATTTTATCCAGAGAGATTCATTGATAGCTCTATTGACTACAAAGGGGGTAATTTTGAGTACATTCCATTTGGTGCTGGAAGAAGAATATGCCCTGGAACCACATTTGGTTTAATCAATGTTGAGGTGGCTCTTGCATCTTTGTTGTATCACTTTGATTGGAACCTGCCCAATGGAATGAAATGTGAGGAGTTGGACATGACTGAGCAATTTGGAGCCACCATTAGAAGAAAAGATGACTTGTTCTTGATTCCCATTGCTGCTACTCCTATCACAGTAAGTAAGATAAACCTAAACCATACAAGCAAAAGCTATATAGCCTTTAAATTATTGAATTTCTTATTCCCCATTCACTTGTGAAATATTCTTTGTTCATTTTGTTGATATCAGGAGAGCTAAGGACTTCCTAATGTGTCCAAAGTCAGAGGCAACTATGTTATGAACCTCCATCCTGACAAGGGAAATTTAGTTCCAATAAATTGCCATGTAGCATATGTGAACTGAAAATGAAGAACCAACTGTAAAGGAATGCGCACTACTAAAGGCGAATGAATAATTATTTCGTTGTATTTATCTTAGAGAAATTTTAGGTGTAAAAGACTCATTTTTTCCTGCTCCTCTTCTCTTTGATGTATGATACTATAATCTCTTACTTTTTTCACCACTCTAGTCCTTCGATTGCTTGTAGCTTGTTTATGGATCATGGTTCATGAAAAGGCAATGACACTTTTCTCTTTATTTCTACTTGCGCATCCCTAATCTCCCTTCAATTGTAGCCAATTACAAACTTCAAATAGAAAAATCTAAGGATTAGTCTCATGCTGTTCAACCTATTCAAATTGTTTTCACGTGGGCATAACTTCAAATATTCAAATATCTCCTTAGTTAGCTCGCTAACTTATGTTACAGATAAAGCCACAACATATGTAGCCATGTAGGAGGCTATTTAGTAAAGAATCTGGGGTTCTTAGAAAAGTTAATAGTACAATTTTTTTCCTCAGAATTCAGGGCGAACATAATATCACCCAAGATTTTAGATTATCTGAGTTTGCAGGTTAAGGTTCCTAAGATGTCACCTTGCGTTTCACTCAGGGAGGTTTAGTCAAGCTTGGTTCTCACAAGGCTGTTGGTTCAACTAAAACTCACTGTCAATCTGCACTTGATTAAGAGATTGATGACCCTCTTCCACTCCTTCCTACCATTACCCGGATACTAATTATATGCCCTCCATTATTATGCCACATATGTGTGCTTTTTTCAACAGCAAAAACTAATCATCAATTTTCTATTACAATAAAAACAATCTCCATTTCATTTAAACTTTTCAAATCAGAACACAACTAAAATTAATTGCATTGAACAAGAATATAGCCGCACGACCCAATGACCCTCTTGTGCCCAAAAACTATTTTTTCTTTCTTCCAACCGGGTTTGGATTGAGTAACGCCGCCCTAGTGAAGGTTTTACACTAACAGGCTACCGATGACATGGTTTTACACCAACAGGCTACCAATACGTAAGTTATCCCTCTTCATAGTCTGCGATTGTCATAATTTGAAAGTAAAAAGAAAATAAAACCAGGTTTGCCTTCATTTTGTTGTTTATTTCCTGACTTCTCTTTCAAACTTCCTTGGCTACATAATAACTCATAGAGATCCACTTAAGACTTGAAAGAACCACCACTACATTGAGATCAATATTCTGACTATAGAACTTGATCAACCACAGTTGATTCTATTGAATGATTATCTATCACAGGGGTTTGATTCTCATGCAAGTATGGTTAGTGACCACCCAAGAAAACAAATCACGGTAAGACTTCAGGAGTTTTAGAGAGTAGTGCTGCCTGTACACCTGTGAAGCACACTATGTTGGGTTTCATGGACCTAAACTGCTCCAACATATGGCTACCAGATGAAGACAATCATCATTCTTTCCTAACGAGTGAGTGGAAAACAACTGCTTTCTCTCAAAATGGTGAACTTCATCAACGAAATCCATAAAAACCTAGGAGTAAGCATAGATGATAGCAAAGACTAAGCCATATGTTGGCCACAGGATCCGGAGCTCAAACACCACTATAGTTTAAGTGGCAGAACTCCCAAGACAATAATAACAAACCAGAAGTTGCCATCTTAGTTGTCTCAAATTTGTACAGTATTTAGCACTTGGATTCAGCACAAACATTTCTCTGAAACATGCTTTTACATACCTATAGTGCTGAAAAGACAACAAAGAAAGCCTGTTATAAAATCCACAGATGGACCTGCCTGAATTGAATAGGGGTGCAAAGAAAATGATTCCAGTCTCACATGTAAACATAAATGTTTAATAATACCTAATAACAGCAACATGTAGTCTTACAAAAGGAGTTCAAACCCCAACCTTGCTAATCCTTGAAGTGCAATTCCTACATCTCAAGAACATCTGCTGCATAATCAATCCCTCTGGTACCTATTTACACAGGAAAAAAATGCATTTAAAATCTTGACATCATGCAGTAGAACAGAAGGGAACAAAAAAACATAAATAAGAGAGGACACAAACGAGAAAGAGGAACTATTAAAGATTAGTGTTCGCACATAAGCATCCTAAAAGCATGAAAAGGTAAATATTTTTAAATTCCATTCCTAAATTTCCATTCGAATTTTTCTTTTTAGCAAAACTCATTTAGATATAGCTTCCGCCTGTCAGTAGCTTAATATCAAATAGCACATTTGTAGTAATAGGTAGCTTGCGGTGCTTTAGTATAGCAAACCACACAATACAAGTAAAAGCTATTTAAGAAATATAGCGCATAAACATCACAGATCACAGCATCATAGGAAAACAAATTTGTTTTTGGCCTATGTTTTAGCACTAAAAAAAGAGAAAATTAGAACTACAAACAACCATGGAGAAAAATCACACATTAGTACATTACCACTTATTCAGTTAGATACAGCACATATGAAGTAAAAATTTAGGATATGGTAAAAATCAACATGCATTACAAATATGCATTAAGAGTAAACAGACAACAGCATAGCAGATAGTGCATAGCTACAGTCCCCTATGGCCAAATGTTCTAACTGCGTAAGTCTAAGCCGAAATTCAGGTCTAAGAAGATGTCCTAATTTTCCTATCATGCCCAGAAGTGAAAAGTAGTACGCCAATGAAAATTGCTCCCTATCCTTGTAGTAATAAGCTTATCCAATTTGCCATCAAAACACATGGATACATTATATGTCACTTAGCTTTCATTTGCCATAACATGAACAACAAGGAAAGAGAATGTAAGCAGGGTTGCAACTCAGTGCTCAACATTTTAACCAATCAGGGCTATATAAACTAACTTTCTAGAAAACAGAAATTACATAAAACAAAAAATGCGGCCGCCACATGTATTTTACTTAACAAAACCTCTTATTTATAACCCCAACCAAGAAATAGACCCAAGTAGTAGAAATAATTCACTGAAGCCTCCAACAAAAGGTCTGTTTTTATTTTAATCAGTCAAAATTCAATCAACACAATTGTCCTCACCAGCTGATCTTAGATCATGCACGTAAACATCCAAAATCATATCCAAACCATGATAAGCAGCAAATAAAATTGACCCTCACAATATCAAGCAGGTAATTGTCACCTTAGTGTGTGTTTAAATTTCTGTTGAACTCAACATCAGTCCACGTTAAAATCAACGTGGCAAAATCTTGCTTCTCTATTTGTGCATTGAGATGTGTCTTTCTGTTTGCGTTGAGTAAAACAGAAACCAAACGTAACAAAAAAGAACTAAGGTTCCTACTCTGCTATTGGCTTTCTTCATATAACAGTGCATACATATACCAAAGAGTAAATAAAGCTAATCATTCCTCTCTCAGAATGCTCCATCAGGAACACCACCCGCCAAAAGAAAAAATCACCCAAAAGTAAATATTCAATAGTCAATGCCAAATTTATTATATTCAAGTTGAAACAAATAAAGTACAATGTATAAAATTCAAAGCAGTTTTACCACAGTAATGTCAAGAAACACAAACATCGTTCGGTGTTGATCAAAACATGACAAAAGAGAAAGTTTACAAATAGAATGATTGTCGTAAACAAAAAGTGGAACAATGTAAAACAATGTTAGGTGACAACAAAAAGTAGTCAACAATCACATTGCAGCCTCACCAAGTAAACCCCTATTTCCCATCCTAATCTTAGACAAAACTAGTCTCAACACTAAATAAAGGTCACCAATCAAAGCTTAAGTGTAAAAAATTGATGATTAGTGCATCTAACACAAGCATTAGCATTGCAAAAGTCGAGGACATTAATTCATCACAGGGACAAATATCTAAAATTTTACCGTAGATGAAAATAGGAATTCACTCCAGCTTCCCTTCCCTTTCTCGATTCCATTGCTCGATCCTGGCTCGCCGTTCTTCGCTCCCTTCCCTCGCCGGACTCCCACCATGCCTCCTCCTTCCCCCACCATCCCTATCACTGCTTCTCCTATCACTGCTCCTCCTCCCTCGAGAATCATAATCCCTGTCCCTATGACGCCTCTCGCGATCCATACTCCCTCTGCGTCGGGGCGGACTCCTGCTCCTGCTCCGACGAACCGGACTCCTGCTCCTAATCCTGAAAGAGTGCGATGAAAAAAGCTTCCTCCGCAGGTCCCTACCTATCAGCTTAACATGCATGAAGTTGCAGTAACCACCGCGGTTACAGCTATTCTCCTCATACTGCCTACAAGTCGCCTCACGGAAATCAGTAACAGGCGAGAATTCAGCAATGATCGGCCGCCCGGAGTAAAATCTCCCGTGCAGCGCGGCAAGCGCCTTGGCAGCCTCATCCTCCTCCCGGAACTGCACATAAACATTGCCGATCATGTGATCGGCAAGGTTATCACAGACATTGAGCGTCTCAATCTCGCCGAATTTCGAAAGCTCGAGGAAGATATCCTCATAGAAATCCTCAAAGTGCTGCTGAATCTCGCGCGGATCGATAGGCTGGCCCTGCAAATAAAAAAACCGCCATTAAAACGGTGAATGTAACTGAATTTGTTGAGCGTAACAGAATTCAGTTTTACCTGTGGGTCGACGCCGGGGGTGATCATGTCGGGTCTCTGGTACATGTTGGCGAGGAGGAGGGTGGGGGAGATGCTGGGGCGGTTGTGGAGGCGAGAGCAGCGGTCGCCGTGTCTGCAGGCGCCGATCTTGAAGTAGAAGGGGCAGTTAACGCGGTCCTTCTCGGTGCCGAATATTGATGCCAGGTGCTCCGCCATGGAATTTGATTTGATTGGCTTGTTCTGCTGCTTGGATTTGAGGGGAGTTTGTTTGCAGTGTGTAGGGTTTCTGGAACAGTGTTGGATTGGGTGGGGAAGACAGGAAGAAACTAGGGTCGATCTGATCTACAGGGTCTATTTATCGCAAATTTCGAACCAACAGTCCTACACTTTGCTGTGCGGGTTCCAAACTAAGTTTTGCTTTTTTTTCTTTAGCCACATGTCTCCACGAGAAAAGAGGTTTAACGTACTCAGGATATGGTAGCTCACTAAGGAAAATGAAGAAATTTGTAGGGTGAAGGGTCAGAGTTCAAATCCTGGCGAAGGAACTAATTTACTAACAATTAACATTTAAGTATTTTTTATTACTTCAGAAGCGGATTGAACTTGGGTCAAAGGCGAAATCCCTTAAGAAAATACACATTCACCCTTTGGGGTTAACCATCACTTTTCTATTTCTCTTTTATTTTTATATTTTTTAAAATCTATTTGAAAAAAAAAGACTGTAACGTCCTGATTTTTCAAGGGTTACTTAGTGATCAAAAAGTAAATTAATCATACTAATGAACTTTTGAAATTATATAAATGTAGGTATTTTTTTTTGAAACATAATACATTTTAATACTTTCCAAATCATACTATAACAATGTATAATAATTACCCAATAGTAGATACCCTTACATTAGATAATATAATTACAACAGAGACTGCGAAATAAATATAAAAGGGTCTCCTATGCCCATCGAGCTCCCCGGAATCTCCACATGACTAATCTTTGAACCATTAGCTCATCGTCACACAATTTCCCGACAACGTCTCCTTTCATGCATTTATCGGTTCTCGCTCGTCCTTTAGAGCGGCGTCATCGGACATTCATAATCGAGAAAAAGTGCAAGGGTCAACTTCTTATTCCACAAGGTCATATGTAGGACGTGCACACATACAAGCAAGTAGAATCATGCATGTTCACAATTATAATCACCTAGCAAAATTCTCACACCACGGCATGGTCATACGTTCCTGAGGAATTCAATGATAGCTTAGGATGAGGCAAACACTCCAACAAGCAAGTCACAAGGCCCATAAACCACGAGTACTTGTACGCGAAAAAAGAAAGAATAGTGCATTGTTGCCTAAGGACCTCTTGTCATGCTAATAGGATAAGTTCTTTTTTTTTTTAAAAAAAAGTTTATTATAGTTTAGCCTGAATCTATGATAAATTATATTAGGGCTGCAACCTGAATTCTTCCACCACAACTCCCTTCCTCCTCCCCTCCCCACCATCCTCCCTCACCTCAACCTCCTCACGCTCCGCCACAACTACCAGCACCACCAGATCTTTTCCCTCCCTTCTTCAACCTCCTATTTTGACAATTACACTTAAGAATATATTGAGCAGTGTGGAAAAACATAAGTTATTAGTGATAATCAAAATTTGAAATTACAAAAGTATGATAAATAATAAAATATAAGTGGTGCATGGAAAAGGATTAAAAATAATTTTAAAATATAGTAATGGGTCTCATTTAGCGGGAGATCAAACATGTCTCTAAGGATTTCCATACCATTTATATTTTAAATTATATTTTGTCACACATGAAAAATATTTATATAATTATGCTACATATGAAATTTATCTCTTAAAATTTTAATATGAACCCTTCTAAATTTGTGTTCAAGCGCCACCCTTGGTCACCCGAGTACTAAATACCCGGGTGGGATCACAATTTGAATTTTCTTAAATTTTCCAAGCAAATTATTGGTGCATACTCATCTATCTATATATATTAGAAAAGAACAACTTCTAGCATGACGTGTCGCTCTCACAGGCCAAGTTAGTGACGTGTCGTTCCGAGATTAATTCTCACTTAATTATTTACACGTCAGCTTTTCCACCTATTAATTCTCATTTAATAATTTACACGTCAGCTTTTCCACCTATTAATTCTCATTTAATAATTAATTCAGGATTTTATGAGTTTTTATTGTGATTTGCTAGATTTTGATAGTTTTTATCTATATTTATTTAGTACCTTAAATGAAGATTTTTTTCTAGAAGATTTTGTCACGTGTCACTCTCATATCTTTCTAATTCCCTCTATATAAAAAAATATATCTATCAGTAAATATTTTGTTTTTTCTTAACTTTGACATACATATTTTTTTTAAAACTAATTAATTTTTATGGTATTTTTATTGAATTTTCGGATTTTTAATTAATTCAAGATTTTATGAGTTTTTATTGTGATTTGCTAGATTTTGATAGTTTTTATCTATATTTATTTAGTACCTTTTTAAATTTTAGATTTGATTAGGATTTAGGTTGTTTATTTAATGATTTTATCTTAATTTATTTTTAGAGTATTAATTAATTTTTATGGTATTTTTATTGAATTTTCGGATTTTTAATTAATTCAAGCTTTCATGAGTTTTTATTGTGATTTGCTAGATTTTTGTAGTTTTTATCTATCTTTATTTAGTACCTTTTAAAATTTTAGATTTGATTTATAAGATCTGTCCAAATTATCTAAGATTTACCTAGATTACTCCTTACTAAATTTATTTCATCATGATTTAAATAGATTATTAATATATGAACTTTTTTTTCATAAAATTTTAAAAGATTTGCCCTAATTATCTAAGATTTACCTAGATTAAATAAAAAACTAAAAATTCAATAAAAATACCTTAAAAATTAATTAATAAAAACTACCAAATCACAATAAAAACTCATAAAATCTTTAATTAAATAAAAATAACATAAAATTTAATGAATACTCTAAAAATAAACTTTTTCTTCACCTAAAATTTATTTCCATAACAAATCTTGAAACCGATTTTTTAAAGCTAATTTTAAATCTGATAAACTTTTTCATAAAATATTAAAATCTTAAAAGATTTGCCTTAATTATCTAAGATTTACCTAAATTGCTCCTTACTAATACTGCATCAGCCACCTCCTCCCCTACATGTCTCTACTGTGAACCGGTTGACATGAAGGAAAAATGAGGAAGATCATAAACTAAAATGTAAATAAAAATACCTTAAAAATTAATTAATAAAAACTACAAAATCACAATAAAAACTCATAAAATCCTTAATTAAATAAAAATCCGAAAATTCAATAAAAATAACATAAAATTTAATTAATACTCTAAAAATAAACTTTTTCTTCACCTAAAATTTATTTCCATAACAAATCTTGAAACCTATTTTTTTAAGTTAATTTTAAATATGAGAAATTTTTTCATAAAATATTAAAATCTTAAAAGATTTGCCTTAATTATCTAAGATTTACCTAAATTGCTCCTTACTAATACTGCATCAGCCATCTCCTCCCCTACATGCCTCTACTGTGAACCGGTTGGCATGGAGGAAAAATGAGGAAGATCACTCGAGTATGCAACTTGCTTTATGTGGTGATGATAATTGTGTAAGTTGATAATTGTGTAAGTGTTTGACATAAATGTTTATGCTTCGCTTCCTAAAGGTTAATTTTTATTGCTGAATTTGATTGACCTAATTAGTGAGCACTATATTTGGTAGTGTTGATTCAATTCCTAAAAGTCATGGCCTTTAATTTTCTCTTAATTTGTTCATTGTTCCCTATTTTGTGATTGTTTTGTTTAATTTCATATATGCTTTAGTATTTGTTGGTGGTTTCTGTGATGCTTCCATATCTCTTAAATAAACTAATGTTGTGATGCTTCCTTTTATGCAACCCTTATTCTGAATGTACTTAATCGGCCAATTAATAGCAAACTTACATGCTTTTATCCTTCCAATTGCAAGTTTATTTAATTGCAGATAAACTCTTTCAGAAGAAGGGACGTCTGTAAGATCAAGTTTTGATCTAGTAGTACAACTCTATGTTTTGATGATTACAAGTTAACCTTTTGATATGAACAATTGTGGTACTCTAACGTGTTTTTCTGAGTGTGCTATTTACAGGCTCTGACCTCAACTCAATCTCACACAAATCAGAAGCACTGTGTATAAAGGGTAACCCAAGCAACGCTTTCGCATTCACCATGTTCAGTATGAACAGTGGAAAAGCTTCAGAAGTTCTGAAGCTATACAAACTCTGATGTGGACTCAGTCGCTAGAAGCTCTGAAGATCCAGAAAGTTCTGATAACCAAGAAACACTGAAGGTTCAGATGTTCTGATGGTGTAGAAGACTCTGAAGATCCAGAAGCTGAATAGTGGAAACTCTGAAGTCCAGAAGCAAGAAACTCTGAAGGCCATGTTCTTCCCTCTGAGTTCAGAATCAGAAGATACAATGGTCAGAGGATCTGTGCTTTCCCTCTGACTCTGATCAACCGGCTTCACAAGTTCCAATATGAAGTATTCCCCTGATCAGAAGTCTCCTAGGTTAAAAGGTCAAGTCGCTATCCAAGTACAAAAACAAGTGTACCTTCCTGACGACCTACCTAACGTTCTCAGCCACAGCAGAAGCTGGATTTTCCAGAACTGCCCTCCAACGGTAGCATTTCCCATGCAACGCTCAACCCTAATCCTTGGAGTATATATAGAGGCTGAAGATTGAAAGAAGCGGCTAAGAAACTAAGAAGAAGTAATACACACGCGCAAGACATATTCAAAATATTCTAAGCCTTCTTTCATCTGAAATTCATTGAGTTTACAATTAGCTTTTTAGAAGCAAATCTCTTGTAAACAATTCTTTGATAAACAGTTTGTTTAGTTCCTTTAGGAGATCAAGGTTGATCGGATCCTAGAGAAGACTAAGAGAGTGAATCTTAGTGTGAGCTAAGTCAGTGTAATTGTTAGTCACTTGTAGGTTTCAAGTGCAGTTGTAACTCTTACCTGATTAGTGGATTGCCTTCATTCTAAGAAGGAAGAAATCACCTTAACGGGTGGACTGGAGTAGCTTGAGTGATTTATCAAGTGAACCAGGATAAAATCCTTGTGTGCTTTTCTATCTCTTATCTTTAGCACTAAAGTTCTCGAAAGATTTGTCTAAATCTTTAAGGTGGAAGTTTTGTTCTAAAAACGTTATTCAAACCCCCTCTTTCTACCGTTTTTCATACCTTCAATTGGTATCAGAGCGCAAGTTCTGATTACCACACCTAACAGTGTTCAGTGATCCGGGCCGGTGTGAAAAACAATGGCTGCCACCACCAGTGAAACTCAAAGAGATGGTTACAACGCAAAGCCTCCTATGTTCGATGGTCAGAGGTTCGAATATTGGAAAGATAGACTGGAAAGTTTCTTTCTGGGTTTCGATGCAGATCTCTGGGATATTATTGTGGATGGCTATGAGCGTCCAGTTGATGCAGATGGCAAGAAGATCCCAAGGTCAGAGATGACTGCAGATCAAAAGAAGCTGTACTCACAACATCACAAAGCAAGAGCAATTCTTCTAAGTGCTATTTCCTATGAGGAGTACCAGAAGATTACAGATCGTGTGTTTGCTAAAGGCATTTTTGAATCTCTGAAGATGTCTCATGAAGGAAACAAGAAAGTCAAAGAATCAAAGGCATTGTCTTTGATCCAAAAGTATGAATCCTTCATCATGGAGCCAAATAAGTCCATTGAAGAAATGTTCTCCAGATTTCAATTGCTTGTAGCTGGCATACGACCTCTCAACAAGAGCTACACAACAAAAGATCATGTCATAAGGGTCATCAGGTGTCTTCCTGAAAGTTGGATGCCTTTGGTGACTTCAATAGAGCTCACGAGAGACGTTGAGAATTTGAGTTTAGAAGAACTCATCAGCATTTTGAAATGCCATGAGCTGAAACGCTCAGAGATGCAAGATCTGAGGAAAAAGTCCATAGCCTTGAAATCCAAATCTGAAAAGGCTAAGGTTGAGAAGTCAAAGGCTCTTCAAGCTGAAGAAGAAGAATCTGAAGAAGCATCAGAAGATTCTGATGAAGATGAGCTGACTCTGATCTCCAAGAGACTCAACCGCATCTGGAAGCACAGGCAGAGCAAGTTCAAAGGCTCTGGAAAGGAAAAAGGAAAGTATGAGTCCTCAGGCCAGAAGAAGTCTTCAATCAAGGAAGTCACATGTTTTGAGTGCAAAGAATCTGAGCACTACAAAAGTGATTGTCCAAAGTTGAAGAAAGACAAGAAGCCAAAGAAGCACTTCAAGACGAAGAAGAGTCTGATGGTGACATTTGATGAATCAGAGTCAGAGGATGTTGACTCTGATGGTGAAGTCCAAGGACTCATGGCAATTGTCAAAGACAAGGAAGCAGAGTCAAAGGAAGCTGTTGACTCTGACTCAGAATCAGAAGGAGATCCTAACTCAGACGATGAAAATGAGGTATTTGCTTCTTTCTCTACCTCTGAACTGAAACATGCTTTGTCTGATATCATGGATAAGTATAACTCTTTATTGTCTAAGCATAAAAAGTTGAAAAAGAACTTATCTGCTGTCTCCAAGACTCCTTCTGAACATGAGAAAATTATTTCTGATTTGAAAAATGAAAATCATGCTTTGGTAAATTCTAACTCTGTGCTTAAGAACCAGATTGCTAAGTTAGAAGAAATTGTTGCCTGTGATGCCTCTGATTGTAGAAATGAATCTAAGTATGAAAAGTCTTTTCAAAGATTCCTAGCTAAAAGCGTGGATAGAAGCTTAATGGCTTCAATGATCTATGGCGTAAGCAGAAATGGAATGCATGGCATTGGCTATTCTAAACCAATTAGAAATGAGCCTTCTGTGTCTAAAGCTAAATCCTTGTATGAATGCTTTGTTCCCTCTGGTACCATATTGCCTGACCCTGTACCTGCTAAAATTGCTAAAAACCCTCTTAAAAAGGGATCTTTCTCTACGACTAAATATCATGCAAATATTCCTTTAAAATATTATGTTGAGACACCCAAGGTGATCAGAACCTCTGGGGTAACTAACAAAAGAGGACCCAGAAAATGGGTACCTAAGGACAAGAATATCTATGTTGCAGATATCCTTGATAGCTCCACTGAAACACCAATCATGGTATCTGGACAGTGGATGCTCGCGTCACATGACGGGAGAAAAGCGTATGTTCCGAGAGCTGAAACTTAAGCCTGGAGGCGAAGTTGGCTTCGGTGGAAATGAAAAGGGTAAAATTGTTGGTACTGGTACTATTTGTGTAGATAGTAGTCCATGCATTGACAATGTTTTATTGGTAGACGGCTTAACACATAACTTATTGTCTATAAGTCAATTAGCTGACAAGGGTTATGATGTTATATTCAATCAAAAGTCCTGTCGGGCTGTAAGTCAGATCGATGGCTCTGTTCTGTTTAACAGCAAGAGGAAGAACAACATTTATAAGATCAGATTATCTGAGTTGGAGGCTCAGAATGTGAAGTGCCTTCTGTCTGTTAATGAAGAGCAGTGGGTATGGCATAGACGGTTAGGGCATGCCAGTATGAGAAAGATTTCTCAGCTGAGCAAGCTAAACCTTGTCATGGGCTTACCCAATCTGAAGTTCGCTTCAGAAGCTCTTTGTGAAGCATGTCAGAAAGGCAAATTCACAAAAGTCCCTTTCAAGGCAAAGAATGTTGTCTCAACCTCAAGGCCGTTGGAACTTCTGCATATCGACCTCTTTGGACCAGTGAAAACTGAGTCTATAGGTGGCAAGAGATATGGGATGGTTATCGTTGATGACTATAGCCGCTGGACATGGGTAAAGTTTCTAACCCGCAAGGATGAGTCTCATGCTGTGTTCTCTACCTTCATTGCTCAAGTGCAAAACGAGAAGGCTTGTAGGATTGTGCGTGTCAGAAGTGACCATGGTGGAGAGTTTGAGAATGACAAGTTTGAGAGTCTGTTTGATTCCTATGGGATTGCACATGATTTCTCTTGTCCCAGAACTCCTCAACAAAATGGTGTTGTTGAGAGGAAGAACAGAACTCTTCAGGAGATGGCTAGAACCATGCTCCAAGAAACTGGCATGGCTAAGCATTTTTGGGCAGAGGCAGTAAATACAGCATGTTACATTCAGAACAGAATCTCTGTGAGACCAATTCTGAATAAGACTCCTTATGAATTGTGGAAGAACATAAAACCCAACATTTCTTATTTTCATCCTTTTGGCTGTGTTTGTTATGTTCTCAATACTAATGATAGATTGCATAAATTTGATGCTAAGTCTTCTAAGTGTCTATTACTTGGTTATTCTGATAGATCTAAAGGTTTTAGATTTTATAATACTGATGCTAAGACTATTGAAGAATCTATTCATGTTAGATTTGATGATAAGCTTGACTCTGACCAGTCAAAGCTAGTTGAAAAGTTTGCAGATTTAAGCATTAATGTTTCTGACAAAGGCAAAGCTCCAGAGGAAGTTGAGCCAGAGGAAGATGAACCAGAGGAAGAAGCTGGTCCCTCTAACTCACAAACTCTGAAGAAGAGCAGAATCACTGCAGCTCACCCTAAGGAATTGATTCTGGGCAACAAAGACGAACCAGTCAGAACCAGATCTGCCTTCAGACCCTCTGAAGAGACCTTGCTGAGTCTGAAAGGATTGGTGTCCTTAATTGAACCCAAGTCCATAGATGAAGCTCTTCAGGACAAGGATTGGATTCTGGCCATGGAAGAAGAATTAAATCAATTCTCCAAGAACGATGTTTGGAGCTTAGTGAAGAAGCCTGAGAATGTCCATGTTATTGGAACGAAATGGGTATTCAGAAACAAGCTAAATGAGAAAGGAGATGTAGTCAGAAACAAGGCAAGGCTAGTTGCTCAAGGCTACAGCCAGCAGGAAGGAATAGACTACACTGAAACATTTGCTCCGGTAGCAAGACTGGAGGCAATCAGACTGTTGATCTCCTTCTCAGTAAATCACAACATAGTTCTACATCAGATGGACGTAAAGAGTGCCTTCCTAAATGGTTATATCTCAGAGGAAGTCTATGTTCATCAACCCCCAGGTTTTGAAGATGAGAAGAAACCAGACCATGTGTTCAAATTGAAGAAATCACTCTACGGTCTGAAGCAAGCTCCCAGAGCATGGTATGAGAGACTTAGCTCATTCCTTCTGGAGAATGAGTTTGTAAGGGGTAAAGTAGATACAACTCTCTTTTGCAAGACTTATAAAGATGATATCTTAATTGTGCAAATTTATGTTGATGATATTATATTTGGTTCTGCTAATCAATCTCTATGCAAAGAATTTTCTGAGATGATGCAGGCTGAATTTGAGATGAGTATGATGGGAGAATTAAAGTACTTTCTGGGAATACAAGTTGATCAAACACCAGAAGGAACATATATCCATCAGAGCAAGTACACTAAAGAACTTCTGAAGAAGTTCAATATGCTGGAATCTACAGTGGCCAAGACTCCAATGCATCCTACATGCATTTTGGAGAAAGAAGATAAAAGTGGTAAAGTATGTCAGATGCTCTATCGTGGAATGATAGGTTCACTTCTATACTTAACTGCATCTAGGCCAGACATATTATTTAGTGTTCACTTATGTGCTCGTTTCCAATCAGATCCAAGGGAAACCCACTTAACTGCTGTTAAGAGGATCCTAAGGTATCTGAAAGGCACCACTAACCTTGGCTTGATGTATAAGAAAACATCAGAGTACAAGCTTTCAGGTTATTGTGATGCTGATTATGCTGGAGATAGAACAGAGAGAAAAAGTACTTCTGGAAATTGTCAATTTCTGGGAAGCAATCTAGTCTCATGGGCAAGCAAGAGGCAATCAACCATTGCATTATCAACTGCAGAAGCAGAATATATCTCAGCAGCAATATGCAGCACTCAGATGCTCTGGATGAAACATCAGCTGGAGGATTATCAGATCCTTGAGAGCAATATCCCAATCTATTGTGATAACACTACTGCAATCTCATTGAGTAAGAACCCTATCTTGCATTCAAGGGCAAAGCACATTGAGGTAAAGTATCACTTTATTAGAGATTATGTACAGAAGGGCGTACTTCTTCTGAAGTTTGTTGATACTGACCATCAATGGGCAGATATCTTTACAAAGCCCTTAGCTGAAGATAGATTTAATTTTATTCTGAAAAATCTAAACATGGACTTTTGTCCAGAGTGAAGATGGATCAGAACCTCTGACTATGATACTTCTTGATCAGAAGATGTCTAGTCCAGAAGGTAACTCAATCAGAGTGTGTGTGCCCACTGGTACTGACTCTGAAGCTGAGACAACAACACGTGTATCAGAATTTCTGATGCATAATTCCTTGTGCCCGTGTGACAGTCTGTTATGATTGCGTGTTGATATGCTTATCTCCTGTGTGTGATTGTGTATTTTACTGTTACTATCTATCTTTAATTTTCAACCGTTGATCTTAAAGTGCTTTTTGAATCAACAACGGTTATTTGATAAAACCCACTATACACACACGTTCTCGTTCACTTCCGGTTTTCACTCTCGCACTCTCTGCTTTTCAAAACCGCCTCTTTCTTGATTTCTCTCTCGATCTCTCTTCATCTTTCAAACTTCATCTTCTACCTCAAACCTTCAACCTCTTCAAGATGGTGAGACAAACCAGAAGATCTACTGCAGATGCACCTCAGTTCCCTCACATGGTAGTCGGTTTGGCAACGGGTCAAAGGGGCTCTGAGAACCCGGCACAAGAACAAGTTCAAGCTCAAGAGCAGTTTGTTCCAATTGCAGAACGGGGCTGTGCCGTTCACTGTGTTTATCCTCCTGAGGAACTCCAAGTCCTGGCAGAATGGAGATTCAACCTCGACAACTTGGCTGCAAATGGGTTTGACCTTCGTCCTGAAGTCCAAGCTCAAGGTTGGGGAAATTATTTCAACCGACTTCGAGGACCGGTGTATGAGAAGTTGGTCAAGGAATTCTGGAAGCACGCCGACTGCGATGATACTCTAGTGGTATCTCATATTCTTGGCAGGAAGATCATCATCACGGAGAAGTCATTCGTGAATCTGCTAGGTGCAGAAACTGCTTATGGGTATCGGTTCCAACTGACGGAATCGAAGCTGAAACCCAGCACCAAGGACATAGTCAATCAGGCTCTGTACACCACCTTCAAACCGGGCAAGACGAGTTACAAAGTGATGGATCTTCACCCCAAACTCAGGATCTGGCACAAGATCCTGTTCAACTGCATCAATCAGAGACCGAAGGGCAGTTCCCCAGACTACATCAACTTCAACCAGAAGGCGATGTTATTTTTCATCCAAAATCAGGAGAAGATCTGCCTTCCCTACTTCCTGTTCTCTTACTTGAAGGAATGCATCCGGAAGTCTCGCACCACCGCCTCCATCAAGTCTGCAATCAAATATATCCCTTTTGGGAGGCTGCTCTCAGACTTTCTAATTGAAAGCAACTTGGTGCAAGATTTGATCAATGCTGGTTGCACAGAGGATTTGAGCACAATTGTCAGTGATGTCTTCACTGCAAATTCTCTGAAGAAGATGGGTTTGGTCCAGAAGAAGATTGCTCCTGCTCATGAAGACACATCTTCTGAGATCAGAGGAAGAAGAATGCCTCTGAATGACTACCCTCTGTGGACTCAAGCAGACAATCCTGACGCCATCAGATGCTATGTTGAAGATCTAAGGGCTCAAGGATTCGAAATTGACCTTGATGATTTCGTCAGCAGACTGCCACCAGCCCCAGAGTTTCCTTCTCCTCCCAAGAAGAAAGCTCAGAGGAAGATGGTTCTGGACGAATCTTCTGAGGACTCTGATGTCCCTCTGGTCAAGAAGACAAAGAGAAAGCCTGATGATGATGATGGTGATGATAGTGAGGATAGTCCTCCTAAGAAGAAGCAGAAGAAGGTCAGAATCGTGGTGAAGCCTACTCGGGTGGAACCAGCTGCTACAATGGTCAGAAGGACTGAAGCTCCTGTCAGAGTGACTCGATCATCAGCACATTCAAGTAAGCCTGCACTTGCTTCTGATGATGATTTGAATTTATTTGATGCACTCCCAATTTCTGCCTTGCTTCAACACTCCTCAAATCCCCTCACTCCTATTCCTGAATCCCAACCAGCCGCACAACCCACCTCTCCAACACATTCCCCACGATCCTCCTTCTTTCAACCTTCTCCTACTGAAGCACCTCTCTGGAATTTGCTTCAGAACCCAACCTCTAGGTCAGAAGATCCAACCTCTCTCCTTACCATTCCGTACGACCCATTATCTTCTGAACCCATCATCCATGACCAACCAGAACCCAACCAAACAGAACCACAACTCAGAACGTCTGATCACTCTGCTCCCAGAGCATCAGCACGTCCTGCTGCCAGAACCACGGATACAGACTCTTCAACAGCCTTTACACCTGTATCCTTTCCAATCAATG